>NC_060183.1:51682933-51982933 GCF_021184085.1 Oncorhynchus gorbuscha | reverse complement strand
AGATTTCGGTATTTAATCTTCAATACTTAAGTAAAAATGTTTTAAACTTTTTTCACTTTGACATTATGGGGTATTCTGTGTAGATGGGTGAGAGAAAAACAACTATATAATCCATTTTGAATTCAGGCTGTAACACAACAAAATGTGGAACAAGTCAAGTGTAACGATTGTCGTCGGGAGAAGGAGAAGAGGACCAAAGTGCAGCGTGGTACGTAATTCATAATAATTTTAATAAAGATGAATACTGAACAAAAACAACAAACCGACAAAGGAACAGTTCTGTAAGGCGCACCAAAAACACTAAACAGAAAATAACTACCCACATATCATAGTGGGAAACCAGGCTGCCTAAGTAAGGCTCTCAATCAGAGACAACGATTGCCAGCTGCCTCTAATTGGGAACCATGCCAGGCCAAACACATAGAAATATAAATAGAAAACATAGAACACAAAACATAGAATGCCCATCCCAACTCACACCCTGACCAAACTAAAATCGAGACAGGACAAAGGAACTAAGGTCAGGACGTGACATCAAGGGATATGAATACTTTCTGAAGGCACTGTAGTGGTAAACTTGAAGAACTTGGACGTCTTGGTGAAGTGAAATTATTTTGAACTATACAATGTAGCCTAACAACATTGCTCGGAAACAGCACAGATGTGAGATTTGCTTCACTATAGAAGAACTGGTCCTCTTACATTTTTGTTCCAGGTTGCATATCAAAACATTTCAGGGCATATTGAATGTTTTGTTCTTCCCATAACAGCCACGCCAAGCACAGGGTTACTAAAGATGCATGCAATGGGCCTCAGGATCTCATCACGGCATCTCTGTTCATTCAAATTGTGTTCATTGTTCGTAGCTTATGCCTGCCCATACCACAACCCCACCATGGGCAACTCGGTTCACAACGTTGACATCAGCAAACCACTCGCCCACACAAGGCCATACACGTGGTCTGCGGGTGTAAGACCAGTTGGACATACTGCTAAATTCTCTAAAACAACGTTGGAGGCGGCTTATTGTAGATAAATGAACACTCAATTATCTGGCAACATCTCTGGTGGACATTCCTGCAGTCACCATGTCACTTGCATGCTCCCTCAAAACTTGACACATCTGTGGCATTGTGTTGTGTGACAACTGCACATGTGTAATGTTCATGCTGTTTAATCAGTTTCTTGATATACCACACCTGTCAGGTGGATAGATTATCTTGGCAAAGGAGAAATTCTCACTAACAAGAATCTAAACAAACTTGTGAACAACATTTTCAGCTCATGAAACCTGAAGCCAACTTGTTGCATTTATATTTTTTGTTCAGTGTATATATTTAATGTAGTTCATGAATGGTGACACAGACCTTTCGAAAATGCATTTAAATTCCTATATTTATTTTTTCCACCCTGCTGCATGTATTCAATGTATTCCATTTCAAATTTGGCTCCAAATGCGGCTAGTTCAGGGGTTATTGTGACGCATCTGACAGTTCCTTCTCCGTATGTTCATAGACTTTACATATGATATCTCAATTACCAGTGTAGTGAAAAGTTAGTCAAAAAGGGGAGAGGGGGCCTCCCAAGTGGCACACTGGTATAAGGCACTGCATCGCAGTGCTAGCTGCGCCGCGGGAGATTCTGGATTCGAGTCCAGGCTCTGTCACAGCCAGCCGTGACCGGGAGACGCATGGGGCGGCACACAATTGGCCCAGCGCCGTCCGGGTTAGGGGAGGGTTTGGTCGGCAGGGACTCCTGAGCCGGGCCGGGAGCAGTGCACGCTGACATGGTCGCCAGGTGTACGGTGTTTCCTCTGACACAATGGTGTGGCTGGCTTCCGGGTTTAGTGGGCATTGTGTCAAGAAGTAGTGCGGCTTGGTTGGGTTGTGTTTCGGAGGACGCACGGCTCTCAAACTTCGCCTCTCCCGAGCTGTACGGGAGTTGCAGCGATGAGACAAGACTGTAACTCCCAATTGGAAACCACAGAATTGGGGAGGAAAAAGGGGTAAATTTTTTTATATACACTACAAGGCCAGCATCCCGGATTTTCCTCTTCACTGTTAACGTTGAGACTGGTGTTTTGCGGGTACTATTTAATGAAGCTGCCAGCTGAGATGGCTGTTTCTCAAACTATACACGCTAATGTACTTGTCCTCTTGGTCAGTCGTGCACCGGGGCCTCCCACTCCTCTTTCTATTCTGGTTAGAGCCTCTTTGTGCTGTTCTGTGAAGGGAGTAGTACACAGCGTTGTATGAGATCTGCAGTTTCTTGGCAATTTCTCGCATAGAATAGCCTTCCTCAGTACAAGAATAGACTAACGAGTTTCAGAAGAAAGTCATTTGTTCTGGCCATTTGGAGCCTGTAATCGAACCCACAAATGCTGATGCTCCAGATACTCAACTAGTCTAAAGAAGGCTAGTTTTATTGCTTCTTTAATTAGGACAACAGTTTTCAGCTGTGCTAACATAATTACAAAAGGGTTTTCTAATGATCAATTAGACTTTTAAAATTATAAACTTGCAATAGCTAACACAACGTCCCATTGGAACCCAGGAGTGATGGTTGCTGATAGTGGGCCTCTGTACTAGAGGTTGACCGATTAATCGGCCTGGCCGAAAGAGGGGAGAACTATGACTACCCAGCCTGTGTTACTTTCTCTCCCAGATTGTGAAGGAGTATGAGAGGGCCATCATCTTTCGGCTGGGGCGGATCCTACGAGGAAGAGCTAAAGGGCCAGGTAACATACTCCCCATCATCACCTTCACACCCACCGTCCTTGGAGAAACTCTGTGCCTATTAGCTATGATCATTGGATTCTTTCAAGGTCCCATAAAATTACATTTTAGTCTCTACTAGTATGATATAGACGAAAATCGCAGTAAACAGGATGTGGGCCTGTCTTGAAACCACCTTAACTGTGAAAGTATGTTAGGAGGAGGATTCAAGCCCCCACTTAGTGTTAATGTGGTTAGGTGGTAAATCTGCTTTGACCTATTTGTTTTATATTGTGGTGGGCTACCACACTATAATTGTTCTTCCATTGAACCACTGTGTAGGAGTTCACTGCAACGGATCTGTTCTGCACTTCTGTGTCCTAGTTTAACCACTCCTGTCCTGCAGTAGCTTATGTTTAAACAGAATAGCAGAATTGCTTTCAGCAAGCACATTAATTAAAATAGTTCTGGTCTTTGTTTTCCGAAGCGTAGTTTGTGTGGTAGGATTTTTTGCCTTGGTAACACTGTAAAATATGTCCAGGGTATATTTGTCATGACAAACTAAATATACCAATAGTTGGCCTTCAGATCGATGTTTATAGAATACTTTGAGAGGTCTCTATTTAACAATAAGTTACAGAATTTGGCAGCTATTGCAATCAATTAACTAATGATCTTAAGAGACTTAAACTAAGTGATCTTAGAGCTCCACTGCTGTCCTTGTACAAACTGATGTCTTGATGAGAAGCAGTGGACCTGAGTCACAGTACTGGACTGGTAGTGCAGAATAAACACCAACATCCCTCCTCAGCTCTCTCTGATCTTTCTTTTGCCTACTACCAACCGCCTATTCGGAAGGTTATTTTGTGCATCTCCTGTTTGTGTGTTTTCCTTTACTCTAATGATATTACCATTTGATGCTAACTTTTTCCCTAAATGGGGCTCTCCTCATTTCTCGAATGGCCCGATTCAGACTTAGGAAATGTACGCTTTCCCTATGCACACCTTTCCTACGCACTTCTCAGTAGTTGGTATTCAGACTTAGGAAATGTACGCTTTCCCTACGCACACCTTTCCTACGCACTTCTCAGTAGTTGGTATTCAGACTTACCCCTTTTCCTACGTAGTTGGTATTCAGACTTCTCAGTAGTTGGTTGGTATTCAGACTTTCCTAGGTAAATTAGTGTACGCTTTCCCTACGCACACCTTTCCTACGCACTTCTCAGTAGTTGGTATTCAGACTTACCATATTCAGGTGCACAATAAATTATATAAAGAATGACAGCAAAAAGCTTTGGAGCACCTTAAATTACAATTTGGGAAAAAAGGCTAACTCGGCTTCATCATTAATTGAATCAGATGGCTCAGTAATCACAAAACCCACTACTTTAATTACTTTTTCATTGGCAAGATAAGAAAACCTAGGTATGACATGCCAACAACAAATGCTGACACTAACCATTCAAGTATAACTGACCAAATTATGAAAGACAAGAATTATACTTTTGAATTGTGTAAAGTGAGTGTGGAAGTGGTGAAATAATTATTGTTGTCTGGGAATCTGGATGCAACATTACTGAGGCTAATAGTGGACGATATTACCACTCCTATTAGCCACATCTTCAATTTAAGCCCACTAGAAAGTGTGTTCCCTCAGGCCTAGAGGGAAGCTAAAGTCATTCCGCTTCCCAAGAATAGTAAAGCCCCCTTTACTGGCTCAAATAGCTGACCATTCAGCCTGTTACCAACCCTTAGTAAACTTCTGATTTTTTTTTTGACCAGATACAATTCTATTTCACAATAAACAAATTGACAACAGACTTTCAGCATGCTTATAGGGAAGGACACTCAACAAGCACAGCACTTACACAAATGACTAGCTGAAAGTAAATGATGATACAATTATTGTGGGGGCTGTCTTGTTAGACTTAAGTGCAACTTTTGACATTGAGTGGAAGAGTGGTGCTGAAGGTTTGGTTGACATTTACCCCTCAGTAGATGGTGGCATTCTTAAGATAATTGATTAATTAGCTGTATTTACACTTTAACAATGTGCAAGATACGCTATTGCCCTTAAAAAATCTCCAACCTTCAGTGTAAGTATAAAGTGGCCCCAGTAGTCTATCTACCATAGCCAGGCTATGGACATCAAACTCTCAAGCATTGCTCTCCATGGGTGAAACATGATCTAGCAGGATTCCGGAACAGCCGCATGATAACAGCCAGGGGTAATAATAAACCGTGTCCATCTGTCACGAAGGGACCCTCAAGTGCCTCTGCTGCCCGGAGACACAAACACCAAAGTTGAGTTTAATATTTGGTTTCGCCAACTAAACTCTGCTCATTATCTCTGGTCTTTCCCCCTCCCTCCATAGTAAGTCTTGTCCAACTGTCAGATAAGATCTTTCAACAGAATCAACTGTTATAAGTCAGGCTATGGGCTAGTCAGTAGTCATTGCATTTGCAAGTTTCCCTGATGCTTTATGCATTGGTGTTACTCTGCATTAGCCTTAAACCAAGTTGGAGTGGGGGGTGAACCAGTTACATTTTTAGGGTGGGAATCCATGGAATTTTCCATCATATCCCATGATGCTTTGCATAGCGAATTCAGAGCATACTCCTGTGTTGCAGACTTGCAGTACAGTACAACCAGGGCCAGCAGCTAGCATTTAGCTGAAGTCCCAGCTGGGAACAATTATTCAAGAAAAAGAAGGAGCTGTTTACATCAGTGAAAGTTGCACGGGGCAAATGCCTCTGTTAAAGGGATACTTCAGGATTTTAGCAGCGAGGCCAAAATCCCAAAGTATCCTTTTAAGCCGCTTGTTTGCCCTAAGCTACAGTATGTTACACACCATCCTGCCCAGAACTCTGTTTTTGTACTGTACTGATTGTACAATAGTTGTGAGACTAATGGAACTGAGGCTTGATTTGTAGCGTTAGGCTTCACTGTTAAACATGTGTGTGTGCACATCACCCCACAGGCCTGTTCTTCATCCTGCCGTGCACAGATAATTTCATCAATGTGGACATGCGCACCATCACCTTCGACATCCCCCCACAAGAGGTGAGCCCCGCCCCCCATTACCTTAATTACTCTTATCATGAAATGCCAGTTATGATCAGTGCTGTCAGTAGTAACTGATTTTCCCCTTCTCCCCAGGTTCTGACTAAGGACTCAGTGACGGTCAGTGTTGATGGAGTGGTGTACTACCGTGTTCAGAATGCCACCCTGGCTGTGGCCAACATCACCAACGCTGACGCTGCCACCCGCTTGCTGGCACAGACCACCCTGAGGAACGTCCTGGGCACCAAGAACCTGGCTGAGATCCTGTCTGACCGCGAGGAGATAGCCCACAGCATGCAGGTACTGGACCACAGAATCCTACCACTCACTCTGACCATAACCTGACCATACACACGCACAATACTCCACAGCATGCAGGTACTCTAATGCACCGTCTGTTCTTTATTTAGTCTTGCAATAGAAACTTAATACCACACTTTGCAGCAAGTCATAAATGCCATAAAACAGGAGATGTTGCTAGAGTTCACTAAAAGCCACTAGGTAGGAAAGATGTAGGGGCATGTCTCATGATTAACAACTCATGGTGTGATTGTGGTAGCGTAAAGGAACTCAAGTCCTTTTCTTCTCCCGATCTGGAATATCTCAACAATTACCCCTTGAGATAATTTTCTTTGGTTATTGTCACTGCCGTGGATATTCCACCCCTCTATGTTTTTAGCAGTGTGGCTGCATCTAGGGTATTACGCAAGGTTAAGGTTAGGTGGTTAACATATTTTTTTTACTCCACCGCCCTTGGGTAGGTGGAGGGAGTCTGGAAGTGCACCTAGGAATCTTTGGGTTGTCCTAGAATTTATAGTGCGGCTTTGGATAATACTTGGTTGGGATCTGAGGGAATTATTTGTTCCGATTGCAAACCTAATAAGATGGTGATTCAATAGTCCATAATTATGAGGATAAACATTTAGATCTATTCCACGGGACAAAATAGATCCAGGGTATGATTGTGGCAATGTGTATGTCCCGACAGATGTTGGTCAAAACCCACTAGTAATGGTGCGGGTAATTACCTTTCACCTGTTTGTGCCAGAAACAATGAATTTTCTTTGTAGTAATGGTTCAGCCGTGACACTAACGAATCTGCACTCTGCTTTTTCTCTAGGGCACTCGGAAACAAAGGTACAACGAAACCTAATCATTACGACAATTGTTAAGTGGGCACATTTTTTATTCTAGGCGCACTGGTGATCTTAAAATTGCATTTAATTTCAGGTCACACAGCAAAATATTTTGAGTATATGCGGCCAAAATGGTCACACTTTTGAGCCCTGTCTGGGCCTGTTGTGACCTGAGGTTTCAAAAGGAGCGTGTTGGATGTAGAGTTCCGTGTCTTATCCCCTGTGTTTCCTCAGACTACCCTGGACGACGCTACAGATGACTGGGGTATCAAGGTGGAGCGGGTGGAGATCAAGGACGTCAAACTGCCCCAGCAGCTCCAGAGGGCCATGGCTGCAGAGGCCGAGGCTAGCCGTGAGGCCAGGGCAAAGGTACGGTACTGACACAGATACACACCAGGGTCACACACACACTCGAATATACAGGCATTGGTCTTTAGTCTATTTTTCAGTCCCTTGAGTTGAGCTAAATCCTTTTCCTCTGAGTGAAAAATCCCCACTTGGCTTCTATTATATCGTTTGTTGATTTGATTGACTCCCAAAATAAATCATCCAGATGAAAATGTTTTTTTGACAGGTCAACACGTCATCTCCCTTGTTCCTTAGCAACCGGTGGTCATATCATAAGAACCAGAGAGCATAGCAGGTCACGAGCTGGGGCTTCTCTGCCCGAGTCTCCTCCCATCGGCCATTACACTAATTGGATATCATCTTCAATCTGCTGGTTAAAGATAAGCGTGCTCTCTGGGATTGATTTATTTAATCATCCACTCACTATGGTTACTCTCTGTATGCTTACATTCACTTGATATGTGTGTGAAGAAGAAGCCGAATCGGATCGGACCGCGAGGAGACAGACAGGATGGTTTGGTGCTCACCTCTCGTAGACGCTTTTCTTTTACCAGGCGCAGGACTAATTGGCCAATAAAGGTTGTACGGAAAATAAAAAACAGGACATTTAAAAAGACTTTAATAAATCAAAAGTATTCTCAATTTAAACTCTTCCGGCAACAACTCTTTGCCTCTAACAAAACTCAGGTATAACTCTACTCAGCCAACCTGTTACTCGCCCAGCCTGCTCTCCCCCAGACAAAAGCCAACTGACCACCTAAGTATTCTTTCCAGGAACTCCTTTCAGCTAGGAATGTTCCATCCTGATAGCCCCTGTGAAACTCACGAACGACTAGTAAAAGCTCAAACCAAGTTTATTCACACACAGCTGCACAGACAAAGACATGTTTACACAAGTGCATATATGAATATCCTCTACTGGTGCAAGGAGTTGATTCCGCAGTCTAGACAGCCAATACATCTCTGTTGCCAGGCAGGAACTTAAGTGGCTCCTCTCATTGGGGTAGTCACGGCTCTGCCTCCTACGTGTGTATGTCATAGAACTGTTCCTCTTCACTTCTCTGACCTTACCTCAAGCCACAGTCCTCACCTCTCCCTAACTCACTGCAGTCCCACCTTACCAGTGACTGACACCAGACTGTGGCTTATCACCTCTCCATATGAGATTTAACAATAACATGTTCTGACAGAATTTAAGCTTTCTGCTCTCCCCTTTCTCACTCTGTATATTTACCTACCTTCAGTTTTAAAATGGTAACATGAATAAGGATATTTCGACTTTAGAAGTTAGTACCCCACACCCCAAAACACATTTCTACTATAAATGTGTAATTTCCCATGGACATATAACATCCTAAACAAAAGTTTTACATAAACAAACCCTTTGATTACTTGTACCATGAAATCTTCTTTAAGTCTCACAATACACATTCATGAAGTAATTCACCCCCGGGATAATTCACCACTTTGGTTATTCCCATCAAGCAATACATGTCCCTCGATGACTCGTAGACTAATTTGCGTAATGCGTAATGCACAGTGGCACTTCAACAAGGAAACATTGTGGTGCTTCAGACAAACACATTTTTGGTTAAACGATGTGATTATACTCTACCAACACTTTGATCGTTATTCTAGTAATATTTTTCACATTACTAGAGCATGTATGTTTAAATAGGCAGCTTTATACACGGTAGAACCACGGTTAACAAGTTACATTGTTTTAGTAACTGGCGTGCATAATAAACACTCGACTTTGACGCCTTATGTCAAGGTATTGTTGGCAAACAGAATGTGCTACTCAATCCAACATATTCTCTTTAGTTGCAGGATTCTTGGCTATACCTTAAAGAGACACAATAAAGAGTCTCTCCATCCAATCATTTGTTTCAGTGTCATTGTTTGTAAGTCATGGACACGCGCTCCATGACAATGTGGAATTCTCTCTCTCTCTCTCTCTCTCTCTCTCTCTCGCTCTCTCTCTCTCTCTCTCCCCCCCCCATGGGAAACGTGTTAACATTGCCAAAGCAAGTGATGTAGGTAATATAGAAAAGTGAAATGAACAGTAAACATTACACATACAGAAGTTTCAAAACAATTAAGAAATTAACAATGTCATATTACGTATATATTCAGTGTTGTAACGATGTAGAAATGGTTAAGGGTACACAAGGGAAAGTAAATAGCATAAATATGGGTTGTATTTACAATGGTGCTTGTTCTTCACTGGTTGACCTTTTCTTGTGGCAACAGGTCACAAATCGTGCTGCTGTGATGGCACACTGGAATTTCACCCAGTAGATATGGGAGTTTATCAAAATTGGGTTTGTTTTCCTGTGTAATCAGTAGATATGGGTGTTTATCAAAAAGGCTATCAAATCAAATCAAAATCAAATTTATTTATATAGCCCTTCGGTTTGTTTTCAAATTCTGTGTAATCTGAGGGAAATATGTGTCTCTAATATGGTCATAAATGTTCATTGACCAGCATGGTCAAATAATAATAAGGAGAACAGTTGAAACTGGAGCAAGCACAGTCAGGTGGACTGGGGAGCTCATGTTTCCACCTCTCAGGTTTTGTTGGCATTGGCTGTGCACAAAGCCTGTCTTCTCCAGCATGGTTGAATAATAGTAGCAGAACAGTTGAAACTGGAGCAGGAGCATGGCCAGGTGGACTGGGGACAGCAAGGCCTCATTCAGGTAGTCCTGGGACATGGTCCTAGGGCCCAGGCCAGTTGAAACTGGAGCAGGGCCAGGTGGACTGGGGACTCATCATGTCAGGTAGTCCTGGGGCATGGTCCTATCAGGTCAAAGAGAAAGAAAGAGAGAAGGAGAGAATTAGAGAACGCACTTTTCACACAGGACACCTGAATAGGACAGTTTAAACAAACTGACCCCAGCCCCCGACACATAAACTACTGCAGCATAAATACTGGAGGCTGAGACAGGAGGGGTCAGTGGTCCGAGGTATAACCCCACCCACTTTGCCAAAGCACAGCCCCCACACCACTAGCTTCACCAACTTACCATCCTGAGACAAGGCCGAGTGCCCACAAAGATCTCCGACTCAACCCAAGGGGGGCTCTGTCTGTTCATAGTCAAAGCTTTCCTTAAGTTTGGGTCAGTCAAATAGCATGTGTACTCTCTGTTTAGTTTTCTAGCTCAGTTTTTTTGTTAATTCTTTCCAATTTGTCAAGTAATTATCATTTTGTTTTCTCATGATTTGATTGGGTCTAATTGTGCTGCTGTCCTGGGGCTCTGTGGGGTGTGTTTGTGAACAGAGCCCCAGGACCAGCTTGCATAGGGGACTGACTCTTCTGCAGGTTCATCTCTCTGTAGGTGATGGCTTTGTTATGGAAGGTTTTCGCTTCCTTTTAGGTGGTTGTAGAATATAATGGCTTTTTCTGGATTTTGATCATTAGTGGGTATCGGCCTAATTCTGCTCTGCATGCATTATTTGGTGTTCTACGTTGTACACAGAGGATATTTTTGCAGAATTCTGCATGCAAAGTCTCAATTTGGTGTTTGTCCCATTTTGTGAAATCTTGGTTGGTGAGCGGACCCCAGACCTCACAACCATAAAGGGCAATGGGCTCTATGACTGATTCAAGTATTTTAGCCAGATCCTAATTGGTATGTTGCATTTTATGCTCCTTTTGATGGCATAGAATGCCCTTCTTGCCTTGTCTCTCAGATCGTTCACAGCTTTGTGGAAGTTAACTGTGGCGCTGATGTTTAGGCCAAGGTATATATTGTTTTTTTTGTGTGCTCTAGGGCAATGGTGTCTAGATGGAATTTGTATTTGTGGTCCTGGCGACTGGACCTTTTTTGTAACACCATTAATTTGGTCTTACTGAGATTTATTGTCAGTGCCCAGGTCTGGCTGAATCTGTGCAGAATATCTAGGTGCTGCTGTAGGCCCTCCTTAGTTGGTGACGAAGCACCAGATCATCAGCAAACAGTAGACATTTGACTTCAGATTCTAGTAGGGTGAGGCCGGGTGCTGCAGACTTTTCTAGTGCCCGCTCCAATTCGTTGATATATATGTTGAAGAGGGTGGGGCTTAAGCTGCATCCCTGTCTCACCCCACGGCCCTGTGGGAAGAAATGTGTGTGTTTTCCTATTTTAACTGCACACTTGTTGTTTGTGTACATGGATTTTATAATGTCGTATGTTTTACCCCCAACACCATTTTCCATCAATTTGTATAGCAGACCCGCATGTCAAATTGAGTCGAAGGCTTTTTTGAAATCAACAAAGCATGAGAAGACTTGGCCTTTGTTTTGGTTTGTTTGGTTGTCAATTAGGGTGTGCATGGTGAATACATGGTCTGTTGTACGGTAATTTGGTAAAAAGCCAATTTGACATTTGCTCAGTACGTTCTTTTCATTGAGGAAATGTACGAGTCTGCTGTTAATGATAATGTAGAGGATTTTCTCAAGGTTGCTGTTGACGCATATCCCACGGTAGTTATTGGGGTCAAATCTGTCTCCACTTTTGTGGATTGGGGTGATCAGTCCTTGGTTCCAAATATTGGGGAAGATGCCAGAGCTAAGGATGATGTTAAAAAGTTTTAGTATAGCCAATTGGAATTTGTTGTCTGTATATTTGATCATTTCATTAAGGATACCATCAACACCACATGCCTTTTTGGGTTGGAGGGTCTTTATTTTGTCCTGTAGCTCATTCAAGGTAATTGGAGAATCCAGTGGGTCATTAATAGTTGATTCTAAGATTTGTATTTGATCTTGTAGATGTTTTTTCTCTTTATGCTTTGTTATAGAGCCAAAAGGATTGGAGAAGTGGTTACCCATACATCTCCATTTTGGATAGATAATTCTTTGTGTTGTTGTTTGTTTAGTGTTTTCCAATTTTCCCAGAAGTGGTTAGTTTATGGATTCTTCACTTACATTGAGCTGATTTCTGATGTGCTGTTCCTTCTTTTTCCGTAGTGTATTTCTGTATTGTTTGTTTTAGTGATTCACCATAGTGAAGATGTAGACTCAGGTTTTCCGGGTCTCTATGTTTTTGGTTGGACAGGTTTCTCAATTTCTTTCTTAGATTTTTGCATTCTTCATCAAACCATTTGTCATTGTTGTTCATTTTCTTCGGTTTTCTATTTGAGATTTTTAGATTTGATAGGGAAGCTGAGAGGTCATATATACTGTTACGATGTTCTACTGCCAAGTTTACACCTTCACTATTACAGTGGAATGTTTTACCCAGGAAATTGTCTAAAAGGGATTGAATTTGTTGTTGCCTAATTGTTGTTTTGGTAGGTTTCCAAACTGCATTCCTTCCATCTATAGCATTTCTTAATGTTACTCAGTTCCTTTGGCTTTGATGCCTCATGATTGAGTATTGCTCTTTTCAAGTAGACTGTGATTTTTATATAGGTCTGATCTGACTGGGCCTAAATGGGGTGTGGGCATGGTTGATGTGGGGGGGTGTTGATTGGTTGGGGTGGGGGTGTGGATGTGGCTAGTTGGTGCTGTGGTCTGGATATAAGTCCTCTTGGTGTGGGTCCTCTATGTGTAGGTTCAGGGGGGGTCCCGCAGGTCTGGAAGGGTGTCTCGCTGGTCTGGGCGTTGTGTCATTTGATCTGTTGCTGCTGTGTGAAGTGTTGGGGCTACGTTTGAGAGCAATGTCCTTTAGGGTCCGGGCGAAGGTGGGCACTGCTGCCTTGTATAGGTGGACCTGGTCGTAAAGGCTGTTCAAGTCCAGGGTGGAGTGGTGGGCCAGGAAACCATTTGGTTTTGAGGCACAGCCACAGGAAATACTTGCGTTTACCCGCTGTATTGTGGCAGGGTGGAAGTATTTTCGTGTTAGCAGGGTGGAGATAATCACTTGTGCATTGGGGAAAGTAGAAGAAGCTTTTTCAATCACTCCCTTCAGTGCTGTGGCCACCCTTTCCTGCTGTGCTCTCAGGTCATTTGTGCCTGTGTGTATTATTATCTGGCTAGGTGAACCTAGTTGGTCCTCAGACAGAAGGTCTAGGGCGCTGGGTGTTTGGACACCAGAGTTTAGACACACTGTGTTTGGGAAAACGTTTTTTTGTCTTGTATATATTTCCCATTTGTCCATAAAGAGAACAATCTGTGTCTTGTGTATGTCCTCAGTGGGTGTGGGGGGGTTGTCAGAAGGCCTATCAGGGTGGCTGACAGGGGGGGGGGGGGGGGTGCTCAGAGGGGGTGAGAGCCCCTGGGCTTGGGGTTCTTCATTTGTCTGTTCTGCTGTGATGTCGACGCTATGGTCAGGGTCTGGTGTGGACTGTTCTGCTGTGGTGTCGAGACTTTTGTCGAATGCTGAGGTGGGCTGTTCTGCTGGCTTCTCTGCGGGGATGGCCACCTCTCTAGGGTTGCTCTCTGTCACACGCCATCCCCCTCAACCTCTCCTCCAGCAGTCTGATCCTCTCCTCTAGTGCTCTGTTATTCTCCTGCTCTTGCTCTTTCTGTTGAAGTTGTCTCACCACTGTCCAGAATTCAGATATGTCTCTCTCCACCTCCAGCACTCCGGGTCTGGTTAGGAGAGTGTTGTTGTGCTGGACTGTTGTCTGGGTCTGTGCTGACTGGATAGTAATCACCTGCTGTTCCAGCTCCACCTGCCTTACCTCCAGCTGGGTAAATGTATCCTTAATTTCAATGAGAGAGTAGTACTCTGTGCTGGGAGATTGAATTTCCGCTGGGGGTGGCTCGTTTGTGGGGTTATATAAGAGGTCTGGTCTGACCCGCTCAATGTGGGGGTATCTTTCTCAAGGGAGAGCTTCTCCTGCTGGGCTAATTATTTGATTAGGTGAAAGTCCAGCTGAAACTGTTTGGGGTTTCCCTGTACCATTACTGTTCCAGACTTATAGAGATTTATATTAGCTGACTCAGAGTCCTCGTTGTCAAGTATCCTGAGTTTCCACCCCTCGTTAACACCTCCTCTCGTAACAAAGGGGTAGTGTGCTAATATAGCACTGTGCCATGCCAGGGGATGGTTTGTGTGGAAGATGAGGTTGCTGATGTTCCCATTTTTGTAATAGTCAGCAAAAAGTGTCTCTTGATTTTCCATAAGGAGCTTCATTTTGTAGTCTTTTTTTGCTTTATCATTCTTTACATACACAGGGTACTGTATTTTAATTACCTCTGAACAGCGGGAGGCAGCTTCTAAGGCCTCTCCATTTGGTTGGAGTAGACTGTTTGACTCTCCTGCCATTGTTGGGCTAAAGGACTTTGACACCTCTCACTTGACACGTCAGTGCTAATTGAAGCTGTATCAAACTTGGCACCCTTAATTTACCATTCAGTCCCTATAAAGTAATGTAGTGTATTTTTCTTCTTGGCTTTTTGAAATAAAATACCGTTTCAGACTAAACATTACTCACTCAGTTCCAGGTTGGATGGTGTTTTCAGGTTTCTGTTGTTTTCCAGAGAATTCGCTGTATAGAATAATAATCATTGGTAGTTGTAAACCTCCAGGTGATTCCTTAATTCCGTCCAAAATCAGGTTGTAGGTTTTGAGTTTTGATTTGGAGTGAAGGTTATGTTGTCGAGGGTAGCATCCTGTATATGTTCCTGACAAAAAATCCAAGTTCATCTAACTCTAAATCTATCTTTTTTAAAGAAAATGCTGAAAAATGCAGGAGCTCATGTGATCATGACCTCTAGCCTGCTCTCTCTCTCCATTATCTATCTTTGTTACTTAAAATGGTCATTACCTAACCTCTTTTTCTTCCATCTCTCCCTTCCTCTCTCTATCTGTCCCCCTCCGCCCTGCCTCCTGTCCCCTGGGTCCTGTGTGTAGGTGATAGCAGCGGAGGGGGAGATGAACGCTTCGCGGGCTCTGAAGGAGGCCTCTCTGGTGATCGCTGAGTCTCCATCGGGCTTGCAGCTGCGCTACCTGCAGACCCTCAACACCATAGCTGCCGAGAAGAACTCCACCATCATCTTCCCCCTGCCAATGGACATGATGCAGGCCTTCATGAAGAGAGACTGAGGGGAGCCTGTTGGGTGCTGTGTGAGTGCTGTTACACACATACAGTACACACACAAAACAAACATTCCCACATACAGTGGGGCAAAAAAGTATTTAGTCAGCCACCAATTGTGCAAGTTCTCCCACTTAAAAAGATGAGAGAGCCCTGTAATTATCATCATAGGTACACTTCAACTATGACAGACAAAATTAGAAAAAAAATCCAGAAAATCACATTGTAGGATATTTAATGAATTTAGTTGCAAATTATGGTGGAAAATAAGTATTTGGTCAATAACAAAAGTTTATCTCAATACTTTGTTATATACCCTTTGCTGGCAATGACAGAGTTCAAATGTTTTCTGTAAGTCTTCACAAGGTTTTCACACACTGTTGCTGGTATTTTGGCCCATTCCTCCATGCAGATCTCCTCTAGAGCAGTGATGTTTTGGGGCTGTTGCTGGGCAACATGGACTTTCAACTCCCTCCAAAGATTTTCTATGGGGTTGAGATCTGGAGACTGGCTAGGCCACCCCAGGACCTTGAAATGCTTCTTACGAAGCCACTCCTTCGTTGCCCAGGCGGTGTGTTTGGGATCATTGTCATGCTGAAAGACCCAGCCACGTTTCGTCTTCAATGCCCTTGCTGATGGAAGGAGGTTTTCACTCAAAATCTCACGATACATGGCCCCATTCATTCTTTCCTTTACACGGATCAGTCGTCCTGGTCCCTTTGCAGAAACACAGCCCCAAAGCACAATGTTTCCACCCCCATGCTTCACAGTAGGTATGGTGTTCTTTGGATGCAACTCACCATTCTTTGTCCTCCAAACACGACGAGTTGAGTTTTTACCAAAAAGTTATATTTTGGTTTCATCTGACTATATGACATTCTCCCCATCTTCTTCTGTATCATCCAAATGCTCTCTAGCAAACTTCAGACGGGCCTGGACATGTACTGGCTTAAGCAGGGGGACACGTCTGGCACTGCAGGATTTGAGTCCCTGGCGGCGTAGTGTGTTACTGATGGTAGGCTTTGTTACTTTAGTCCCAGCTCTCTGCAGGTCATTCACTAGATCCCACCGTGTGGTTCTGGGATTTTTGCTCACCGTTCTTGAGATCATTTTGACCCCACGGGTGAGATCTTGCGTGGAGCCCCAGATCGAGTGAGATTACCAGTGGTCTTGTATGTCTTCCATTTCCTAATAATTGCTCAAACAGTTGATTTCTTAAAACCAAGCTGTTTACCTATTGCAGATTCAGTCTTCCCAGCCTGGTGCTGGTCTACAATTGTGTTTCTGGTGTCCTTTGACAGCTCTTTGGTCTTGGCCATAGTGGAGTTTGGAGTGTGACTTTTTGAGGTTGTGGACAGGTGTCTTTTATACTGATAACAAGCTCAAACAGGTGCCATTAATACAGGTAACGAGTGGAGGACAGAGGAGCCTCTTAAAGAAGAAGTTACAGGTCTGTGAGAGCCATAAATCTTGCTTGTTTGTTGGTGACCAAATACTTATTTTCCACCATAATTTGCAAATAAATTCTTTAAAAATCCTACAATGTGATTTTCTGGATTTTTTCTCCCTCATTTTGTCTGTCATAGTTGAAGTGTACCTATGATGAAAATGACATGTCTCTCTCATCTTTTCAAGAACTTGCACAATTGGTGGCTGACTAAATACTTTTTTGCCCCACTGTATATCATAGTGTGCTGCTTTCCCTTGTGCCAAACATTATGTCAATGCCAGCTGGTGCAGAGGACGCTAGCTGAAGAGCTTGGTTGAGCTTCATGAGTCGAAGAACTTCATGTAAATGTTTTGTGTGTTAAGACTATATTCTGTATTGTGAGTTCCCATTGAATGGAACAGAGAAACAGGATTTGAACAAAAACAAGGGAAACTGCGTCACCACTCGCAAGTACTACTGAGGTGTGGTGTTTCCAGCCCTGCTATGAGACCAGGATGTACTAGGGACTCTCTCTACTCTCTCTCTCTCTCTCTCTCTCTCTCTCTCTCTCTCTCTCTCTCTCTCTCTCTCTCTCTCTCTCTCTCTCTCTCTCTCTCTTTCTCTTTCTCTCTCTCTCTCTCTCTCTCTCTCTCTCTCTCTCTCTCTCTCTCTTCCTCTCTCTTCCTCTCTCTCTCTCTTCTTCCCCCCCATGGGAAGCAACCTCTTTACTATGGCCATTTAAACAGCTCACAGCCTTAACTCATTGCCATGGAGTCGATGTACTCATCTCACACAGTTTCTATGCATACCTGGATGGAAATTGTAAGTGCATTTTAGTCTGTTTTAATAGCAGTATTTATCCTCAAGACTACATGCCTTTACAGTACCTATGCAGTGTACATTACTGTATAATACATGGTATGTGTTATACACTGAGTTTACCAAACATTAGGAACACCTTCCTAATATTGAATTGCACCCCCTCAAAACAGACTCAGTTCGCCAGGGCATGGACTCTACAAGGTGTTGAAAGCGTTCCACAGGGATGCTGGCCCATGTTGACTCCAATGCTTCCCACAGTTATGTCAAGTTGACTGGATGTCCTTTGGGTGGTGGACCATTCTTGATACACACGGGAAACTGTCGAGCGTGAAAAACCCAGCAGCATTGCAGTTGATGACACAAACTACCATACCCCGTCTTGCCCATTCACCCTCTGAATGGAACACATACACAATCCATGTCTCAATTGTCTCAAGGCTTAAAAATCATTCTTTAACCTGTCTCCTCCTCTTTATCTCCACTTATTGAAGTGGAATTAATGAGTGACATCAATAAGGGATCATTGCTTTCACCTGAAATGGCCTGGTCAGTCTGGCATGAAAAGAGCAGGTGTTCTTAATGTTTTGTATTGTCAGTGTATTCTGGTGTATAGTGTTACTGTATGTGTGAAGGAGGACATAGTTACATTATTTCATGTTACTAAACCACTCTGTTGTAACCTATTTTTCTCACATTGAAATGATTTCTTATCATGTTTATATTTTCATATCCTTATCAAACTTGCTGTTGAACAGTTTCTATAAAGGTCAATGTTGATTACGATGAATTGTAAATGTATTGACATACATTTTGAAACTGAACTTTTCTCTTCCACTTTTGTCCTTCAAAGCCATATTGTTATTTTCACTATGATTCAGCCTTTAAATAAAAATTATATACACTTTAAATGATATATATGATGGAGACAACACATCTAGTGTCGGTGACATAAGGTTTTATTGAAACAATAGTAAGGCCTGAGGAAAACCATTGAACTTGACATTGACTGCTGTTACGTTAATTGCGTGATCCTTATACTCCTGACTGGCTGACACCAAACAAATACAATTTAAAGGCAATGTTCCCACATTGGTGGAGACTGCATTCACGGTAAACACTGCATATATCGTCTCAATCGGAAAATGACCTTTAAATTGTTATTGCGAAAACTGTAGCGATACGGATTGATAACTAGTGAGGTTATGTCTGGCAGTGTGATTTCCTCAAAGCTTTATCTCCCTGCCTCTGGTTCAGATGATTGTAATATTCTAGGTTTCTTAATGGTGAGATACTGAATAGAAACAGCCTAATGTTGCTGACGTCGTATAAAATATATTTCAATCTTAATGCAGATTGTAGCAGGTGCAAAGCCTTATCTAAACCTGTGGTTCCATTAAAGCCCTTATTATTGGTCACGTGCATGCTATTTGCATACGTTAAAAAAAGACAAATAAAGTCTCCATTTTATTATCAGAAGACTGCATTGGGTAACTGCTCCTAAATATCCTTGGATGAATTTAGAAGCAGGGGTGGGCTGAAATAATGACACAACATTATCATAATACGAAAACATGAAATGAGAAACATACATTTTACATGTGGTGGGGGAGTAGAGCTAGTCTATTACAGTACCTTATTGGCATTGCAATTGTGCACCAGTGCTCTGTATCAGATATACAGGGTTATGACAGCCTCTTCTACTCTAATCAAAGCAACACATTCTAACCTAAAAGCTCAATATTCTTTGACACATTTCCTTTTTCAAAATGTAAAAAATCAACAAAAAGCCTCCTCCCACTGGCAGTCAGAAGAAAGGAAGTTGGCGGGGCATAGAGGGTTCCCCATTAAGTCTCATGGCTGGAGCTGCTCAGTGCGTGCGGTAAAGTCAGGCGGCAGGGTTAGGGGTTAAAGGTGAGGGTTCACAGCTCCAGCTCAGCCATGGCCCGCTCCAGGGGGTCGCTGGTCCAGTACTCATGGTCCCAGCCCAGGAACCAGCCGGTGAACGTGGGTGGCTCGAACCCTTGCTTGATCTTCACGATGGGTGTCCTGAGGTCACGGTTGGCAGGGTCCGTCTCAATGTAACGCACAGCTGGGGGAGGAGGGGATTAAATTATAGTTCTTTAGATAGCAGTTTACCCAGTGGGAAACTTCTCAATCAAATGATTTTAGTCATGAGTAATGCACTCAAAAGGAAAAGATGGCATGAACATTCTCTACGTAAAACTGTCTGTAAGATCATTCATAAATCATTTATTCAATTAAGCAGTTTTCAATTTTACGACTTACCGGAGGCCATCGCCTCAGTCTTCTCCTCTTCGTGGGCTTCATTCCCGATCCAGACAAACACCTAGAAGAGGATATTCAACTTTCATTAGACTATGTACAGCAATTCATATGTTATCCACTGTGTTACTGTGCAGGTGTAAGATCTTAATTTGTTCACTCTTGTTGCTGAGAATTTTCCTTTACCACAGGAAATGCAGATGAGCTTTGTAATTTACATAAATTCACTGACAACCCACACTAAGACAGGGTTATATTAAGAGTATTGCACTTTTTATGTAGTTTACTTTAGTCAACCTTATTTTGCTGTTAAAATATAGGTCAAATTAAGATCCTATATCTGCATACTTAATAACATTCACATCTCAGAAAATACCACATGCTAATTGATCTACCTGATCCCATGTGTCCAGGATCATGACATCATCAGTGGCCAGATCTTCTTGGGTCATCTCCCCAGGCACCTCCTCAATCTGGGTGGAGAAGGCGACAAGGCATTTGAAAAAACAGGGTTAAAGATGTTTAACCATGAATGGCTTATGGTATTAATAATGGGACTCACAATGAAGTTTCCAGACTTGTTGGAGCAGGCAAAGAGCCTGGGTGGATGGGCGTCCATCTTGTCCTTGCTTCTGAGTCTGGAGGAGGTGCGGTACGCTGCCTTCCCTCCTAGAGCCTCCCAGAAATCATCTGCATAGACACACACAATAGTCAGTTGGTTACGACATGCCACAGCCAGCCACAGAGCAAAGGTAAGCCAATGTCATTGGCACAATGTACATACCGGTCTCTCCGCCCTCAGGCAATTCTGAGGAGGACACCCCCAGGATAACACATAGCTGCTGGGTGCCATTTTTCTCAGTGTCACTGGCCCCCTGGCCCATCCACACGAAGGAGGCTCCAGGAGTCACCAGGAGGAAGGCATCGTTGGAGTTCAGGTTGGAGGACACAGCATCAACCTAGAGGTGGATAAGACATGGTGGGTAGAAAATGACCACGAGTGTCATGCCTGTAAATATATTGCAGTTTAGTAGCTGATTTCAGAAACAAGAGAGGCATTGTCCTCATGTCACTCACCTCCACAGCTCTTGTACACCTTGCAGAGTTGGAGCGCACCTGGAAGAGGCGTGTTTCTGCGGGGGCAGACTGGCCCCCATCTCTGGACGTACCTCCCTTGTACACCACCATGGGTTGCCCCCCAAACATGCTCATGAGGTGAGCTGGCTCCTTGCCCTGGGCCACCCTCACCTGGACCACACAGAGCAAACGAGTTAACAAACATACCGTGGGTATACCAAACATTAAGAACATCTGCTCTTTCCATGACAGACTGACCAGGTGAATCCAGGTAAATGCTACGATCCCTTATTTATGTCACTTGTTAAATCCACTTCTATCATTGCAGATAAAGGGGAGGTGACAGGGCAGGTAGCCTAGTGATTAGAGCGTTTGACTAGTAATCGAAAGGTTTCAAGATTGAATCCCCGAGATGACAAGGTAAAAATCTGTTGTTCTGCCCCTGAACAAGGCAGTTAAACCACTGTTCCTAGGCCATCATTGAAAATAAGAATTTGTTCTTAACTGACTTGCCTAGTTAAATAATTCAAAATAAGGAGTTTAATCATTGAGACAAGGATTGTGTATGTGTGCCATTCAGAGGGTGAATGGGCAAGACAAAACATTTAAGTGCCTTTGAACGGGATATGATAGTAGGTGACAGGCGCACCGGTTTGTGTCAAGAACTACAATGCTGCTGTGTTTTTCACACTCAACAGTTTTCCGTGTGTATCAAGAAAGGTCCACCACCAAAATGACATCCAGCCAATTTGACAACTGTGGGAAGCATTGGAGTCAACATGGGCCAGTGTGGTGAAAAACAAAAAGAAGTGGAACTTTGGAAGAATATAATTGTATTTAATTACATCTATTTGTAAATCTATGGACATACTTGCAACGCAGCCTTGCATGTGTCTGCAAATATTTCCCACAGGGTGGCAGCAGTGAGCTCTGAACAACAAGGCATGAAAACACTAAGCACCAAGTGTTGTACAGCGCTCCCCACACTACTCTCCCAGCATGCTGTGTATCTGTCTGGCTGGCTGACAACAGGAAGTCCTGTTTAGTGGATGCAGCAAGCTTGTCTTGCCATCCGCCAGCACAAAGGGGCCTTTTCTCTCTCCTCCCCTTAAAGAGCAACTGCTCCTAAAAAGCAACTTCTTGATTAGAAAATGGCCAATGTGGCATCGATATGAGTCAGAAAAATGTATTTTGTGTAAAAATGAACTACAAAGTGTAAATATAATAATTATGATCATAATGTCAGTCTCGTCCAAAACTGAGATTTGAGAGATGATAGGATAAATTGTGCAGTATGTCACCGAATGAGGAGTACCGTGACAGTTTTCAGTGGGCTGTGTTTATTTGAATTGTTCCCACAGCTGGCAGCACCCAATCATCAATTCAGAGCGCAGTTGCATGCGACCCAAACGCAATGCCCATGGTCAATTTAGTTTGACATTCGATTTCCCTATGGGGCTAGTTAGGGACCATCAGTAAATTACACAATGTACATAGGACAATATTTTAAAAAGGTCCATAGCTCCAAATTTCAATTACTTAATAACCTCAAACCAACTAAAATCATATACAAATATTAAAAGCATTTAATGAGAGAACTAAAAGATGTGCAACATGAAAATGTTATCCTACTTACATTGTGTAATTTATTGACGGTCCCTAACTATCCCAAGCAATGGGCTATCCAAAGTCTGACTGTGTGCATTTCTCACTGTTTAGTCTCTCGAGTGTTTGTTCTCCTCTTAACACCATTCCTGACATTTTGGGACCTGGGTGAGCCTGCACAAAGCCTTGTTCAGTTTTATTTGTTTTCAAAATTGGAGACTACTAATCGGAGAAATAGAGATTAGGTGCATAAGGCACAGAGTTAATGAAGAAGTCTACCTCTGTACTGAAAACATGTGTGAGGCAATGTTGCAATCTTGGATGTTTAGTGTGATGACTAATATCCATGCACTGAGTTCCTCTAAATACTGTTTCTGTTGAATGACTATGAATCACACTGTTACAAATGTATGTATGATTGTGTGTCAAATTAAATCAAATTGAATTTGTCACATGCGCCAAATTCAACAGTTGTAGACCTTACAGTGAAATGTTTACTTACAAGCCCCTAACCAACAATGTTTACAAACAAGCCCCTAACCAACAATGTTTACTTACAAGCCCCTAACCAACAATGTTTACTTACAAGCCCCTAACCAACAATGTTTACTTACAAGCCCCTAACCAACAATGTTTACTTACAAGCCCCTAACCAACAATGTTTACTTACAAGCCCCTAACCAACAATGTTTACTTACAAGCCCCAACAATGTTTAACCCCCTAACAATGTTTACTTACAAGCCCCTAACCAACAATGTTTACTTACAAGCCCCTAACCAACAATGTTTACTTACAAGCCCCTAACCAACAATGTTTACTTACAAGCCCCTAACCAACAATGTTTACTTACAAGCCCCTAACCAACAATGTTTACTTACAAGCCCCTAACCAACAATGTTTACTTACAAGCCCCTAACCAACAATGCTTTAACATTTTTTTTTCTTAAAACTTCTTTAGTAAAAAATAGATAAGTAAAAAAAAAAAAAAAAAATGAACAAATAATTAAAGAGCAGCAGTAAAATAACAATAGCAAGGCTAAATACAGAGGTTACCGGTACAGACTCAATATGCAGGGGCACCGGTTAGTTGAGGAATTAGGTACATGTTAGTAGAGTTATTAAAGTGAATATGCATAGAAGATAAACAGAGAGGAGCAGCAGCATAAAAGAGGGGTCTGGGTAGCCATCAGCTGTTAGACATCATGGATAGTTTGATGGAACATAAACAGGTTTGTGACTGACTTTTCCACCCTGGTGGGCTTCTCCACAAATGTAGGATCACTGTTAGTCATGCATTATAACAAATCAATTAAATAACTACGTAGTGCAGGGCCCCATTTTTCACACTGGCTATAGACAGGAAGGTGAGACTGACAGGCACAAACAGACAGGTACACAGAAAGAGATGGTTGCAGACATTCTCAGAGCATGGAACCTTATACAGAGCCAGGGCATGATCTAGCCAAATTATAATGAACTGCAGTATATAAAACAAACTACAACAGCGTTTCCCTAACTCGGTTCGGGGACACCAAGGTGTGCATCTTTTGGTTGTTGCTCTGGCACGACACAGCTGATTCAAATAATCAAAGCTTGATGATGAGTTCCTTATTTAAATCAGCTGTGTAGTGCTAGGACAAAAAAACAAAATGTGCACCCCTTGGGGGACCGAGTTTGGGATAAGCTGACCTAGAATCACTGTTGGCCTCTATATAACCTATGCAATGGTCCTTGCTTGAGTTGAGCACATCTCATAAGGACGAGCAAGACAGCTCTTTGTCCCTACAACAGGTCAGGGAATTGGCTCGTCTGGGAACAGTAACTGTGCCAGAGTGATGAAGCAACAGAATCCGAGAGGATAAAGGGAACACCCTCATAAACATGGCCCTTAATGTCCTGTTTTGGGTCCCTGTTGATTTCAACCAGCTGATTGCTCTGTAATCACACTGAGCCCTATCAGTGAAATACCCTGCTCTGTACTGAGTTATGCAGCCCTGAGAGGGGAGTACCAGGGTGGTAATAGGAGCACCTGAAACCTGGGGAGAGAAAGCAAATGAACGACAGGAAACAATGTGAGGAAGAGGGAGAGTGACACACAGGGTTACACAGGGTTACTGGTTCAAATATAGATGAGGCTAAGAGGAAACCATAGAAAAAAGGAATATGCCACTTCTATACACACACCCACCCACTTACAAACACGCATTCATTACCTGCACAGGCCCACCACCAAGCTCATCGTCCAACTGGGCACCCAAGATGGCCGAAGCACCAATTTCGTCCTGGGAAGAGTCACTTCCTTGCCTGAGAGACATTCTAGTTAGCAATGTATCTCTTCTGATTGTCTCTCTACTGTTTAATTGTACTTTTACTTTAGTGTCTCTCTTACCACATGTAGATGATGTGCCCTTGGCGTCCTCCATGGTGGTAGTTATAGAGGATGATGTAACTGTCTCCGCCATAGAACTGTCCATGTGTGGAGGGGTCCACTTCCACCTTGTCTGATCCCTCAATACGCCAGATCTGTACATAAACATACGCATGATGTGACCCCTAATGGTGGCAGGCTACCAAAACAGAGCTAAATATGTAAATACAAATTCATGCCCCTATCTGTTCATCAGAGATTTCCTACTTCAATATCCTTCCTCTATCAGCTACATTGGTCTGAAACCCTAGCATACCTCCCTCAGTCTACATAGATTAGCTCACATAATTATTTTTTACTGTATACTGTATAATAGCCCTAATACATAAAGCTGATAGTGACAAGCAATACTGGGGCGGCAGGTAGCCTAGTGGTTAGAGCGTTGGGCCAGTAAACGAAAGGTTGCTAGATTGAATCCCAGAGCTGACAAGGTAAAAATCTGTTGTGCTGCCCCTGAACAAGGCAGTTAACTGTTCCTAGGCCATCATTGTAAATAAGAATTAGTTCTTAACTGACTTGCCTAGTTAAATACAGGTTAAATAAAAAATAAATACTCATCCTGATAGTTACTCTAAGAAAGATTACTGGGAAGGCTTGTCATACAATGTGGGCACAGGCCCAGCCATTGGTCTTGTCCACCCACCTGCTTCTCTCCGTTGCCACCATCCACCATGCCGTGCTGGGCAGACATGGCGGGGGAGTCGTGGAGTGTGGCAGCATCAAATGGCACCTTCTCTATCTTGGCGATGCTGTTGGAGACATAGGCCACGCCCAGACCCTCCGTCTGGTCCTTGTCACGCCAGTTCTTGAAGAACTGTTTGAAGAGAGGCGTCTCTCCCATCTCCGGCAGGATCTGCACCTGGGTGTGTTTGGGGTAGCCCATCTTCTTGATGAACTCATCTGCTGCCTTCATGGCTGCCTTACGCTCCTCCAGGTTGGCTTCTTTACCTGGGTGAGAGTGTGTGGAAGTTGGGTGAGAAATACAAAAAGTAGGTTTAATGAATTCAACCACTTAGAAACTATAAAGACGGAGGACTTTATATAAATAACGGAGGACAATTTTGAATTTAGAACAACACCTTTCAGTTGCATCCAGGGGTATCAATTGTGTACGGTAGGGTATGGCGCTCGCCATACCTTAGCTCAATACCAAAAATGTCAAATAGGCTACTAAAATCATTCCAATCCTGATTACAAGGCAAATGTACTTTAGTGGTACATTGCGGACACCTGGGAGTGGGAGGGAAGGTTGTTTGTGTGGCTGGTAGGCTTTATGGGAGGCGTGTCGATGCAGCTGCAGGGAACAGGAAAACTTTTCTCAAAAGAGTGCAGAGTTAAAGATGGCTGTAGTAGCTGGCTTTGGCTAGGTAACTGCTGTTTGACTTCACATGAAACTAAACTAGTTTTAATCCCTTGTGCGTTGCAACTAATTATTGTATGACGTGTTTGTCGAATGTTAAGTCCCCTATTGACTGAGGTGATTGAAGCTACCGCAACAAGATGATAATGGCTGGAAGTTGTTTTTCTGTTCTCCAAGTTGCATTTTTGAGTTTTTAAATGGTGTAGAAATGCAGTAAATGAGCTTCAATTTTATATACATTTCTTGGAGGTTAAGCTGAAATGACACCCGTGGTTGCATCATATGCTCTCTGTGGAAGTTTATCATGTGAAACTGTCCAAGACAATGTCTCATTCTCTAAATGTGGTCTGTAATGCTATGTGTTACCAAATGGACACGACAGCAGCCATACCATGCCAAAACAATTCCAGCTACAGTATTATGCTTTCATTGACTGGTTGAATTGGTGGAGAGTGTTGCAAACTGTGAAAAATCAGCTGATCATAAATATGTCTTTGATATTGGGTGACCCCAGCTGACCTTTCCAGATGAAGATCTTGCCATCGGAGCCGTGATCCAGGATGAAGCAGTCGCTGGACTCCAATGCACTCTGGGAGAATGGGTTCTCTGCTGCCACCATGGACATGGACATGTCTCCACTGGCATTTGACACCTGGGGGAGAGGAGGAGCGACAGAGGAAGAATTGCAGAGAGATCAGAGACGTGTAAGTGAAAAGTCCTCAGGGTCTATATGAGATGTTCTCATTATGCAGCTAGACCAGTTGATCTTGGTTTCAGTAGATTGTTCCCTGTATTCCCACCTTGTACAGTTTGGCCATCTTCCTGTTTGAGGCATCAGCTTTGATGTCATCAGAAGATCCTTCAGGAAAGTGGGGTTTATCTCCCAGAACCTGAAGACGCACAGAGAAGATCCCTTTTAGATATACTGTTGAAAATGAAACAATGCTTTAACCACAGCTGGAGTTTATTCAAAAGTCCATTATGCACCATTAAACACCACAATAAACGTCAACCAATCACAGACAGAAAGAGCGATAAAGAGAGTAAGAAGACTCTCCTGTTCTTTAGTTGTTTATGATCTCACCTCTATCATCTTGTCTCGCTCTGCTCCCTCGTCACACACGTACACGCGGGCTCGCCCACTGCGCTCGTTGTCACGGATACCCTTGGCAACCTGAGTGGCCTTCAGCTTCTCAAAGTGGTTGCTCTGGGAGCCACACCACTGGTAGATCTCCTGTGGGAGGAGGGATACATAACAAACAGGATACGTGATGTGGTCAGCATCGACCAGGAATTTGTTTTCAAGAATTGTATGTGTATTTGGACAATCTCTCTATTAAAGATTTCTCTTTTCTCTTAAGCAAGACGTGAAACATACAATGTGCACGCTTCTCTGTTTATTTTATTGAAATGTGACGCCAATGTTTGATGACGCTATGTCCGATGAAATTAAAAGTACACCGTCTCCCTCAGGCTGATGGTAACTCACGCTGCCCAGGTCCAGGATGAAGCAGTCTCCCTGGTTGAAGCTGTCCCAGCTGACAGGCACCTCCGTTGCCCTGACAACACGCCGACCTTTGACCTGTAGCACCCGCTGCATAACCACCTCGTTGGTAACAACATGTTTGAACCCAGATGCTACGCCTCCTTTCTAAAACAGTGACAAAAGATGTCACGGTTAATATTTAGCCATTCACATTTCTTGGGCATATTTCCACCATTAGATTAGATTAAAGGGGACAATACAAGGAGGACTTTATGCCTATTAAACGGTTGATGTACTCCAAAACCATTTAGGTATAGAGACTAGTTTATAACAATACCCCTGCCTGAGGTATGAATGCAATATTATGTGTGTCATGACCTGGGTTTAAGCGCAATAATGACAAAACTGTCAAAGATCTCCTCACCAAGTACTTCAGTCCAGCCTTGAAGTAACCCAGTAATACTTTGGATTCATGTCCCTGCACCTCACGGTACTGGATGGGTTTACCTCCCAAATAGTCATCCATCTGGACTGTGAAGATGGCTGCTGCTCCACTCTCATCCTGGGTGCAAAAGTCGCCTGGGGCAGAAAATCCACAGAAGTTAAACTCAACCTCTGAATTGCAATGTTTTGCTCTCTTGTCTTTGTACAATGGAGGCCCAACTCCCAATGGCTACTTAGCCTGCTAGATTCCACAGACGTCATGGATGACTATTTCCCTAAAGCAAAACTCAATGGACACATACCGGTACATCGAATGAACCAAGTTTGAGTATCACTCACTTAGTCCATTTCCCATCAATCATAGAGATAGAATTACAGTACATACCCACCACAAGTCACAGTGACTTGAAAGAGGATGCCCATTCTAGTAAAAGTATTTCTATGACGTCAATCGTATCCACCAGGGTTTGTAATGCAACCCATTCTGCTCCTGGTTCTGTCCTCACCCAGCCAGAAGTGCAGGTCATACTGCAGGTTCCCGGAGCGCTGCTTGATGGTGTTGAGGATGAGGTAGGCGTCTCCCGTGTAGAAGCTTCCATACAGATTCTCTGGCACGGCCACCAGGTCAAACTTCTCAATCCTCCACACCTGCAGGCCCGCCTGCTGGCCAGCCTTCTCAAACTCAGGATGGTACACCATGCTGCCTGCATGGAAAGATCACACACACACACACACACACACACACACACACACACATGCTTTGATAGAAGATATTGATGATATGGAACACTATTAATTCACCAATTGCCAAGTTATACAGAGACAGTAAGATAAGAACAAATATGACCTCAGGACCAAGATCTAGTGAAAGACAAGAAAAGTCTGTCTCTACAATTTATGGACATATTTTGCAGAAGGGAGCCACTCCCTTCACTGAGAGCTGTTGTCATGGATATAAAGATAACATTTAGAGTCGTGAGTTAATAATGTGTGATGTGGTGACTAATTGGTGCCCTGTGCTGGGTGTTGGGTGTTTCCTCCTCTCTCTGATGGGAAAGTGCTGTGACTCGGTTTGAGACAGGCAGCCCCAGCAATGGTGCCACCACAGTATAAGTGTGTGTAGAGAAGAGAGGAGAGGAGAGAGACCATAGATGAACTACGGCATAGTGCACACACAGCACACTCGCAGTCAGGCACGCAGCCCAATGGGACAGGCCCACAAACATCACACTTCAGTCATATCAGACACCAAAATGAGGAACTGTATTAAAAGCATGGGGTGTATGGCTACGCTCAGTGAGATTATCACATATTGTATTTGAGCTCATTTTGGCAAGTGGGAACTTAATACCTATCCTCTTTGCAGATCACTATAGTGACCACAGAAAAGCATTTCAAAATGTTCAGTCAGTGGTCTAGATGCCAGGTAATCATGCCTATGTTGGTTCCTGCACTTAGACAGTAGCCCTGCCACACACTGTTTCCACAGCAACCAAACACATAAGTTGATGCCCACTGAAAGGGAAGTGTCAGACATCTATATTTGCTCAGGTTTCAAAAGCAGTAACCGATCAAGATAAGATTACAAGGCCTCGTTTCTTATCCATTTTGAAACACACAACAACAACAGTTCAAATCAAATGAGAAGTTAAATTACTGTTACGGTAGGCCTACATCTACATAGCATAACACACCCTGAATGAATTCTATCCACACAACATTCCAGACAGCGCAAACAGGCTGCTCTGTGCTCTTAAATGAGGCCATGTTCTAGAGAGTAAACACAGTGTTTTCTGCACCGGGGCCCATCTGCATGCCTCAGGACTCAAGTCTCCAACTAATATATTTAGGGAAGGACTGCCGTTTGGGTCTCCTTCTCAATTTGTATGACTAACCCTCAGCATCAGAGCAGGGGAAAGAATTCACACGTGACCTTTGTTTGGGAGAGAATTCAGGCAACCCTAACCCCGAAGAATATGATGTTCCTTTTTCCTCTGCCTCTACTCTTTTGTAACCTATGACAGATTTCACAAGCAGCCACATACTTATTTCCCATATCTTTTCTTACATGAAGACATGGTAGTATGTCTTATAGCCATCGTAAAGTTCAATATTGATGTTGTTTTCAATCACACGGGTATCTGCCCTGTTACAAATTTTACAGGGGGAACAATCTGCCACCGGAGAGAGCAAACAGAGAACAAACCATTGGCCATAAACAACACATTGATTCCTGTTTCAGTTGAAAATATAATCATTTGATCAACACCAGATCATGAAGTCAGATTTACAGCTCCCGGGGATCTAAGGAACCTGGGACTAAACACCCCCCTCTGCAGCTGGATCCTGGACTTCCTGACGGGCCGCCCCCAGGTGATAAGGGTAGGTAACAACACATCAACCACGCTGGTCCTCAACACGGGGGCCCCTCAGGGTGCGTGCTCAGTCCCCTCCTGTACTCCCTGTTCATTCATGACTGCACGGCCAGGCACGACTCCAACACCATCATTAAGTTTGGCAATGACACAACAGTGGTAGGCCTGATCACCGATAACAACAAGACAGCCTATAGGGAGGAGGTCAGAGACCTGGCCGTGTGTTGCCAGGACCACCATCTCTCCCTCAACGTGATCAAGACAAAGGAGATGATTGTGGACTACGGGAAAAGGAGGGCCGAGCACACCCCCATTCTCATAGATGGGGCTGTAGTGGAGCAAATTGAGAGCTTCAAGTTCCTTGGTGTCCACATCACCAACAAACTACCATGGTCCAATCACACCAAGACAGTCATGAAGAGGGCACAACAAAACCTATTCCCCCTCAGGAGACTGAAAAGATTTGGCATGTGTCCTCAGATCCTCAAAAGGTTCTACAGCCGCACCATCGAGAGCATCCTGACTGGTTGCATCACTGCCTGGTATGGCAACTACTCAGCCTCTGACCGCAAGGCACTACAGAGGGTAGTGCATACGGCACAGTACATCACTGGGGCCAAGCTTCCTGTCACCCAGGACCTCTATACTAGGCGGTGTCAGAGAAAGGCCCTAAAATTTGTCGAAGACTCCAGCCACCCTAGTCATAGACTGTTCTCTCTGCTACCGCACGGCAAGCGGTACCGGAGTGCCAAGTCTAGTTCCAAAAGGCTTCTTAACACTTGCCCCCCCCCCCCCCTCTTTTACACGGCTGCTACACTCTGTTATTATCTATGCATAGTCACTTTAATAACTCTACCTACATGTACATATCACCTCAATTACCTCGACTAACTGGTGCCCCTGCACATTGACTCTGTACCGGTACTCCCTGTATATAGCCTCGCTATTGTTATTTTACTGCTGCTCTTTAATTATTTGTTACTTTTATTTCTCATTCTTAATTTTTTAGGCTAAAAATATATAATAATAATAATAATTAACTGCATTGTTGGTTAGGGCTTGTAAGTAAGCATTTCACTGTAAGGTTGTCTTCGGCGCATGTGACAAATACAATTTGATTTGAACTACTGTATATTGACAGATCAGCCCAAGTCAGCTTTTACTTGAAACTCTGTCCAACACCATGAACATTGCCATGCCTCCAGATAGAGAGAACCATATAAATATATGATGAATGAATAGAATGCGCTTGAAACCTCTAACCCTGGCAATTCGACTGGTAAACTCATCATGGGTACCCTCGCAATGGTTGCTTGGTATTATGAGGTCATTTCCATGGTAAGGTAGAATGTCCATTCAAATGATGCTAACTGATGTGGCTCATGCAATGGAATGCATTTTTTCTCATGTAATTTGAGTTGATTCAACAAATCACAGCACAAATTGCTGGGTACATTGCTGGGTACACTTCCTGCTTTTGCTTCCTGCTTTGCTCCTATGGGTACATCACGCAATGACCGTTAATCCACCCATTATGCCATCATTGACTTGAATGGGGACACCCGTTCTATTCATTCTTATTTATATGGGGAGAACTACACCTGCAGCTCACTACGTTTCCATGCCTTGAACAATTTGATTTAAATGAATTCCAAACTTTAATTCCAAACTTTTTGAAGTGCTTGCAGTATGAAGTATGATGTTACATGACCAAATACCTGTAACTGTGATCTCTACTCTGACAGAGAGGACTGTTCGCTCTGTGAGAACATCAAGGCCCCCAGTGCTAGATCACTACCAAGGTATTTACATATGAAACATCATCTGGGCAAGAGCCCTGCAGGAAGTTATCTTTCTTTGAGCGTGTGGCCAGCTCCTCTCAGCTCCCACTGTCACGTCTCATCAGAGAAAGCAGCTAATTAAGTTGCATTGCATATATGATTATTTTCTGTATATGATATGAATACATGCATTCATCAAAATATATTGCAGCAACCTGACAAGTGACACTGCTGCGACTTTACTTAGATGCAAGCAACGGTATCTTCCTCTGTAATTACTTGTCTGCTTATGTGCTCGGAGAGGGGATGCCATTTGTTTACTGTAAATCATGTCCCTGGGCCTCACAGTGTTGACTAGCAATGCTATACTAGCAGAAATGACTATATGCCTATGTTATGTGTCACTGTCAACACAAACTATACTCTAACTCAGTCACTTCTCTGATGATAATCTCCTCTGTGTTCTGGTCAGTGACTCAGAGGGGGTAGTTTGGTAGACTTCATACTCCACAGGAGGGAGAATAAATAGAACAGATCACCTGACTGCTGGTCTCAGTCTCATTGGCACATGAGGATAACAGAGCTGCCCCATGCAAATCCTCAAGACTTACGCAAGTCATTACCCGTCCCTCTTCTCCACAACCACATAAAAGTTAGTCAGTCATTCCAGTATTCCCGCCCCTCAGAGACTTGCTGCTGGCCTGTACGCTACACCCCTCCCCCACCAACCAGCCCCTTTTTATTCTTCAGTATCAGATGAACTGGAAAAAAGCTTGGAATGTGTTCTGGGTAAGCTGCTACAAGGTCTTTACTGAGGCCCAGGGAAAGGAGGGATGCTGGATTCGAGAAACTGCAAAGTACTGAGAGCTGTTGCCATAAACCAATTACGTTATAGATTACACGAAATACACAATCATAACAGGAAAACCAAAATGTTAACTCGATTTTTGCTCTCAATCTGATAGGGTTCAAGTGTTTCGTCTGGTACTCAAATCAATGCATTGATGACGATCTTCACGTCCATCCTAAGTTTCCTAGAGTTCGGTTTGGAAGAGAGATTCCTCCGTACTAATTTAGGGGTGACTCATTTTCTCCACTCAGGCTTCTCCCTCAGCTGAGTGTGTATCATGTGCCTACCCTCAACTCTACAGGCCTTCCCAGATAGACATTCAGTTTGGCTCCTTTAACCCCTTCTCTCCATCTACATACTGCAGTGTTTACACAGAGTATAATATCACCTGGAGAGGAAGAGAATCAGAGCCAGACTGACTTTATGGCAGTGTAAACACACAACTCCGGTTATAGGGTCGGACATTAAACTTGTGCGTGGGCGGGTACCGTTTCTAAAAGGGTTCAAAGTCAAGGACAAAGAACATCTTATTTACCTGGCTTCTCTTTCATTCTCTCTCGCATAAAAGTAATGACGCACATAACACACTCACAACACTTATATATGGTTATGGCTCCAGCTAACACAGTGGATAATGTGTGTTAAAGTGAGGCACAGAGGGATTAGGTGTGCTGTCATTTGTGGCGTCAGACAGCTTTCCCTGGTCTGGGCCCTCACATCTGTGTGGGTAAGAATCAGACACTTCCCCTGCTGACTGAGTTCCAGGTTGCTCTGTCTCACACACACGCGCATGCACGCACACGCACGCACACCCATTATTTGTTTACAGACAACCAAAGGACAACACGCAACACTGTAACTTCCTCTTATATTGGTTATTCATCATGCAAGGCCAGTGTTTGGAGTTGTGAGTGTTTCCATGGTGACTAAGGATGTCCATTTATAGATATGAGAATGCCCAACTGTTGATGGGATATGAACAGTAGGCATAGACAAACAGCCAATCATGTGTGTGCCATTTGATTGACACACACTTGCACACCCTTTCAAACAATATACATTTAGCAGGAGTATTTTGATATTGTAAAATGATCATGAATAATTTGACAGTCACTGTGCATAGTGAAGCATGCATTCAGAAGCACGTCTCTCTGTGTCGTGCAAAACCTATAAACTCTTATACAACTTTAACAAAGTTATTGTGTTATTACAAAGTTGTAACAGTTTGATTAACTATGGTTCACAAAGGGGGGAATCATCAGAGTGTAAGATCTTCTTCCACATATTATAATGGTTTGTGCATCTAAATGTAATCTGACATCTTGATGTTGGAGTCTTTTCTTTGTTCTCTTTTTATTGGTAAATGTCATTGTTTTTTCCAATGGTTTTATCCAAGTTTTTCACTGTCGGTCCATATATTACATGGCATCCTCAGATATAATAATTTGGCATAGCTCAATTTAAGTCATTGTCTCCGATAACATTTTTGTAATTTATAATGATGGCTGTTTTACTACAATTACGCACAAAAAAAATCATCTTTCACCAAATATATAGTTTCAGCAAAAGCAGTATCAAAGCAGCGAAACATCGCCAGTTGAATAGGACTGACTGCATATTTAGTTTATGTTTTAAATCGTAGCCTATGAGTATAGCCTAAGGATCATCGAAAGAATAACGGTCCGGTTCTGGTTAAATCACCGCTATCAGTGGCATCTATCTTGCTTCATTGATTTAATGCATCATTGTAACAGGCGCCAGAGTGTCCGTACACAAATTAAAATGAATTGCTTACCGTATGCTGTGTGATTTAGACGTTTTCTAGGCCGCGGCGGGTGTTTTGAGGCTGCAGGAGAGGGCTTAATTTGTCAGGACAGTGTCGCTTGTCAGGGTGTGTTGGTGCGTCTGGCTTGGGCCGAGCAACTCCCTAAATGACACTCGCGCTACAGGGGGATCAAGCTGGCATGTAAGTGCCGCGTTCAAGTGCAAGTCGGAAGCGGAGGGTGTATAAAGTTAGCAAATAGGATATTTCAGAGTTCCGACTAGCATATGAGCGCGGCATAACCCCTCCTGTCTGGATGACAACCACAGATGACAACGGAGCATGATAGCCTATTACAGCCCACCACTTTTGTATGAATACCATACGGAGTACAACTGTGTCTTGCAAATTCTCTAATAAAAATGTGTTCTCTTTCTCTCAATGTTATGCATTCAAACGTGGCCATAAAACACTGAAAAACGATTAACTAAATACCAGAAAACATTGCCCACGCTTGCATTGCAGTTTATTTTGACAAAAGTTTGACACAGGGGCACAACTTTGGTTTTAGAAGTGGGGGGATATAATGATTATTTGTATTTTGTTGGATAAACACTCCAAACAGCCTACCTGACTGCTCAGAGCCACATCCGCATGGTCCCAAAGTAAACCGTTGCCACCGTTTGTATCACATTCTAATGATAAAACTGGGGAAGACAAAAATGCAATTTCAGAATGGGGGGGGTGTCCCCCTTCCCCATCCCCAGTGAAAGTTGCGCCCCTGATAGACATATACAATATCCCGTTTTGATTTAGCTACCTCTCTGCTTCTAGGGTGAGTCCTTATGAGGGCAAGTGAAGTCTGTCTGTTGGAAAGGCCATAGCACTATCTGCTGGTAAGGCTAAAGTATGGTTGGATGAATGTGAGCCTCGTCATTTGAGGTGATTCTCTTGACTAGATTGTGGATTTCATATGGCCTCTTTTCCAGAGGAACAACCTCCAATGAATTTTTTTAAATCACAAAATGCAGCTAATTTGATGTATGTCAAGTCCCACCCAGCGAGACCATCAAAGGCATTTCATTTTTACAATTGTTGTCCAACAAGTGTTTATAGGCCTTGATTGTTTAATCATAGAACTGAGCTCAGCAGGAGCTGCCTTCCCGTAGGGGTGGGAGGGTCAATAGACCTGAGAAGGCAGAACAGTGTTCGGGTTAGGGTGTAGGGTTTGAGTATAGACTGAAGGTTGGAAGGGGCAGATCCTCTTGCTGTTCCTTAGGCAGGTACCATGGTCTTGTAGTGGACGCGAGCTTCGACCGGAAGCCAGTGAAGTGTGCAGAGGAGTGGGGTGACATGAGAGAACTTGGGAATGTTGAACACCAGGCAGGCTGCAGCATTCTAGATAAGTTGCAGGTGTTTGATGTCACAAGCAAGGAGCCCAGCCAACAGCGAGTTGCAATAGTCGAGACGGAAGAGGACAAGTGCCTGGATTAGGACCTGCGCCACTTCCCGTGTGAGGTAAGTTCATACTCTACGGATGTTGTAGAGCATGAACCTGCAGGAGCGAGTCACTGAATTTATGTTTTCAAGTACATAACTATAGAGAACATACAAAAATGCTATGGTAATAAAAAATGTATGTTTACACACAAAGACGAAGGGGCTGTACATTCCAGTCATGTCCAGCTGAGGTCCTGGCTGCCTTTTAGGTCGAAATGTTGGTGGAAGTGGCTCCACATTATCCTCTAGCACAGTGTGCCAACAAGCCTCTACCTCGGTGATTGCAACTGGTGAACTGGCCCTCCTCCACTTGTGGGCTGTCCTCTTCACACCTCTAGATGGCCAGGCGGGGGTGGGTGTGGAGCCTGGAGGAACCAGTTCCTACGTTTGAATGACTGGGGGTGCTCCCAGAATGACTGCCACTATTGAGGATTTCTTTTAAATGAAGTTGGAAAGTTGTGTGGCATGGAGCATTGTCCTTCTGCAAAAACCAATTCTCAGATTTGGGGAACATTGTCAGAGCAGAAGGAAGCATGTTTTCTTCCAGGACAACCTTGTACGTGGCTTGATTCATTTTTATTTATTTATTTTACCTTTTATTTAACCAGGTAGGCAAGTTGAGAACAAGTTCTCATTTACAATTGCGACCTGGCCAAGATAAAGCAAAGCAGTTCGACAGATACAACGACAGAGTTACACATGGAGTACAACAAACATACAGTCAATAATACAGTATAAACAAGTCTATATACAATGTGAGCAAATGAGGTGAGAAGGGAGGTAAAGGCAAAAAAGGCCATGGTGGCAAAGTAAATACAATATAGCAAGTAAAACACTGGAATGGTAGTTTTGCAATGGAAGAATGTGCAAAAATAATGGGGTGCAAAGGAGCAAAATCAATAAATAAATTAAATACAGTTGGGAAAGAGGTAGTTGTTTGGGCTAAATTATAGGTGGGCTATGTACAGGTGCAGTAATCTGTGAGCTGCTCTGACATTTGGTGTTTAAAGCTAGTGAGGGAGATAAGTGTTTCCAGTTTCAGAGATTTTTGTAGTTCGTTCCAGTCATTGGCGGCAGAGAACTGGAAGGAGAGGCGGCCAAAGAAAGAATTGGTTTTGGGGGTGACTAGAAAGATATACCTGCTGAAGCATGTGCTACAGGTGGGAGATGCTATGGTGACCAGCGATCTGAGATAAGGGGGGACTTTACCTAGCAGGGTCTTGTAGATGACATGGAGCCAGTGGGTTTGGCGACGAGTATCAAGCGAGGGCCAGCCAACGAGTGCATACAGGTCTCAATGGTGGGTAGTATATGGGGCTTTGGTGACAAAACGGATTGCACTGTGATAGACTGCATCCAGTTTGTTGAGTAGGGTATTGGAGGCTATTTTGTAAATGACATCGCCAAAGTCGAGGATTGGTAGGATGGTCAGTTTTACAAGGGTATGTTTGGCAGCATGAGTGAAGGATGCTTTGTTGCGAAATAGGAAGCCAATTCTAGATTTAACTTTGGATTGGAGATGTTTGATATGGGTCTGGAAGGAGAGTTTACAGTCTAACCAGACACCTAAGTATTTGTAGTTGTCCACGTATTCTAAGTCAGAGCCATCCAGAGTAGTGATGTTGGACAGGCGGATAGCTGCAGGTAGCGATCGGTTGAAAAGCATGCATTTAGTTTTACTTGTATTTAAGAGCAATTGGAGGCCAGAGCAATTGGAGGCCAATGTCGGAAGAATGGTGTTGTCTGCGTAGAGTTGCATGGCATTGAAGCTTGCCTGGAGGACTGCCAGAGGTTGTTTGAACACAATGTCCAAAATCATTTGAAAACCAAGGGCCCGGAGGATGTATACAGAATGGTTGTTGTCTGCGTTAAGATATCGAGGACCTTGAGTGGATCACCCAGACTCCCCAACAGCAAGAAGGTATGGTGAGATTCCTCAATCTGTTTGTATACAGAGGATAGATATAGGTCTGTAGCAGTTTGGGTCGGTCCCCCTTTGAAGAGGGGGATGAACCTTTCCAATCTTTGGATGGCACCCCTGCATAGAGATTTGGGGCTGCCAGGGTCCTCTCCCGGAGGATTTCCTCCCAGTCCAGAAATCCCTCCGATTTGCCTGTTGACACGCTGCTTGGTCCTGTGGTGGGTGATTCTGTCACTTTTCATCATGGTGAAGGAGAGTAAAACTGGTTTGGCCATGTTTATGGTTTGGCTAAACTGGTTTAGCATAGGTTTGGCTAAATGCTAAGGCCTTTTGAGAACTTCATAAATGGTAAAACCATCCTAAAATACATGAAGAAAACACAAAATTCCGGGCGTAAATATACCACCTTAACCTCTGCATCCCCCCGGAGGTCTCTTCTTTGGTCTTCGAGACATCATAAGACCTGAGCCTTCTAGATGTTCAGGATCTGATGACACACGTCCATAGCATCAGCCACCACCACTTACTATATTTTTGGCTGATGATTTTAAATGAGGTTTGGCTATGCTAAGGCCTAAATCCATTACCCACATGATCAAACATAATATAAGACATATCGGTTAGGATCGAGATGGTGGTTGTGTACCATAACCACTTTCATTTATCTTTATTATGTATATATATATAATATATTAGATATGTAGAGAAGCTTTGGCAGGTCTAAAGTGGAGTTTATAATCGTTTTACCATAAGTAAGATCTGTATTTTCGTTCTGATCTGTTTTAAGCTCAACCTGAATGTTTTCAATATATTTCTTGCTTACAGGTGCGTAGAGATGCTTGTCATAGTTGACAGTGACCACATCCCCATCCTTTCCATATATATGAACTGTTCTCAGGAGGGGCACATAACTGTCTCCTACCCTTTGATAGGATATGATGTCGGTATACACAAACATGTAGTCCAACCCTGCATGTATTGTCACGTCTGCTCCCGCACTTCCCTTCCCCTGGCGCTTGAGGGCGGCAGATTACCCTGCATCACACACTCCTGCCATCCATCACTCACACCTGCCCTCCCTCGTCACTCACATCAGCGTTATTGGACTAACCTGGACTCACTTAACACCCTTTTATTTCCTCCCCTATATCTGTCTGTTCCCCAGCTCTGATCCCCACTGTTGGACTGATTGTTTTTTGTCTTAGTTTCTGTTTGCTGAAGCTGTGCTTGTCTCGTCATATGTCCGTTATTTATTAACTTAGCTTATTAGCTTCGTCTCTCCAGCAGCAATACATGTGACATGGATATACATAAATATACCCATTTATTGGGATTCATCCCCAACATGTAGGCTAAATTACCACTGGTCTTTATAGCTCCTTCATCATCCTCGGATAGTTGTACACGTTTCTGAATAGGGTTGTAGCTCAATAGTATTTTCATTTGGTTAGGAGGCAGTTCAACTCAAAGATAATCCTCTTTACAGTTCTATAGAATCCTTTTTTAAGCTCTATAGGTTTAGAAGGTTCAGATGTCCTTTTAAAATAATAATCACGGTCCTTGGTATGTAATCTCGCTGAGACCTACTTCACAGGCCTCTGATAACTATAGGCTTTGAAAAATTGGTTGTATAATTCAAACTTTTGTTATATATCTGCAGACTCATTACTGGGGAGAGAGTCCGGTAAGATCCACTGTGCTCCATGATGCACTCCAGTGTACAGTCGAACGGAGGTGTTTCTTATCATGCATGAGGGTTTAAGTTAACCCCCACTGCCTCAGTTGTTATATATCTTTTGAGGGCAGACCAATCACACCTTTTTGTTTATCTGGATTCACCGGTTTTACGCACGAACCACACCTCTGGGAGAGTGCAACGTTCCCCTGTTGATTATGCTTTAAGGATCAGCAGCTAGTCTTCCTGAGGTCCAAACCAATTAAGGCAAAAATAAAACATTTTATAAAACAGTACGTATAATATTATTATATCACTACATATCTAAAATACAACATTTCTAATACCACCATACTTACGTGTGTGTAGAGTGCGTGTGCTGGCGGGTGTGTGCGTATGGATGTGTGTGTACGTGTGTGTCGTCATAGTATGCATTTTTCCACAAGGTGTAGGTTTATCTGTTTTTGTACATGATTTTACTGCTTGCATGAGTTACTTGATGTGGAATAAAGTTCCGTGCAGTGCTAGTCATTTGAACAGACAGCTCGATGCTTACAGCATGTGAATACCACTCACAAAGACAAGTAGTGATGCATTCCCTCCTCTACTTTGAGCCAGTAGAGATTGACATGCATGTCATTGATGTTAACTCTCCGTGTACATTTAAGGGCCAGCCATACTGCTCTGTTCTGGGCCAACTGTATGCATAAGTCCTTTTTTGTGGCACTTGACCATATAACTGGGCAGTAGTCCAGGTGTGACAAAACTAGGGCCTGTAGGACTTGTTTTGTTGATAGCAATGTCAAGAAAGCAGAACAGTGCTTTATTACGGGCCGACATCTCCCCATTATATGCAGCATTCACACTGAGCTAAAGGCTAGAGCTGCCGCTTTCAAGGAGCGGGACTCTAACCCGGAAGCTTATAAGAAATCCCGCTATACCCTCAGACGAACCATCAAACAGGCAAAGCGCCAACACAGGACTACGATCGAGTCATACCACACCGGCTCTGACGCTCATCAGATGTGACAGGGACTGCAAACCATTACAGATGACAAAGGGAAGCACAGCCGAGGGCTGCCCAGTGGCGCGGACCTACCGGACAAGCTAAACTACTTCTATGCTCGCTTCGAGGCAAATAACACAAACATCCATGGACCGGAAGACTGTGTGATCACGCTTTCCGCAGCCGATGTGGGTAAGACCTTTAGACAGGTCAACATTTACAAGGTCGCTGGGCCAGATGGATTACCAGGATGTGTACTACGAGCATGTGCTGACCAACTAGCAAGTGTCTTCACTGACATTTTCAACCTCTCCCTGTCCGAGTCTGTAATACCAACATGTTTTAAGCAGACCTCCATAGTACCTGTGCCCAAGAACACTAAGGTAACATGTCTAAATAACCACTCATGTCTGTAGCCATGAAGTGCTTTGAAAGGCTGGTCATGGCTCAAACCACCACCATAATCTCAGAAACCCTAGACCCACTCCAATTTGCATACCGCCCCAACAGATCCACAGATGCAGTCTCTATTGCACTCCACACTGCCATTTCGTACCTGGACAAAAGGAACACCTATGTGAGAATGCTATTCATTGACTACAGCTCAGCGTTCAACACCATAGTGCCCTCAAAGCTCATCAATGAGCTAAGAACCCTGGGACTAAACACCTCTCTACAACGTAATCCTGGACTTCCTGACGGACCGCCCCCAGGTGGTAAGGGTAGGCAACAACACATCCGCCTCGCTGATCCTCAAGACGGGCCCCTCGGGGGTGCGTGCTCAGCCCTCTCCTGTACTCCCTGTTCACTCATGACTGCACGGCCAGGCACGACTCCAACACCATCATTAAATTTGAAGATGACACAGTGGTAGGCCTAATCACCGACAACGACGAGACAGCCTATAAGGAGGTCAGAGACCTGGCCGTGTGGTGCCAGGACAACAACCTCTCCCTCAACATGTCCAAGTCAAAGGAGATGATTGTGGACAACAGGAAAAAGAGGACTCCGTACGTCCCCATTCTCATTGAAGGGGCTGCAATGGAGCAGGTTGAGAGCTTCAAGTTCCTTGGTGTCCACATCACCAACAAACTAACATGGTCCAAGCACACAATGACAGTCGTGAAGCGGGCACGACAGAACCTATTCCCCGTCAGGAGACTGAAAAGATTTGGCATGTGTCCTCAGATCCTCAAAATGTTCTACAGCTGCAACATTGAGAGCATCCTGACTTTTTGCATCACTGCCTGGTATGGCAACTGCTCTGCCTCCGACCGCAAGGCACTACAGAGGGTTGTCATCTATGCATAGTCACTCCAATTAACTCAACCTACATGTACATATTACCTCAACTAACCGGTGCCCCCACACATTGACTCTGTACCTGCACCCCCTGTGTATATTGTTCTTTTTTAATGCTCCTCTTTAATTACTTGTTACTTTTCTCTTATTCTTATCCATATTTTTTGAAACTGCACTGTCTGTTAGGGGCTCGTAAGTTAGCATTTCACTGTAAAGTCTACACCTGTTGTATTCAGCGCATGTGACACATTTGCTTTGATCTTAGCTACCGTTGCATCAATATGTTCACACCATGACAGTTTACAAATCAGGGGTACACCAAGCACTTTAGTCTCTGATTCAGAGGGATTGAGTTAAATGAAGAAGACACATTTTGGTTGAATGCCTCATTTGTGTAACTGACTAGGTATCCCCTTTCCTTTCCTTCCTCAACTTGCTCAATTTCCATTCATTGCAATATTTAGTTGTGGTTTAGGGTTTCATTAATGATTTGTCCCAAATACAATGATTTTAGTCTTTGAAATATTTAGGACTAGCTTATTACTTGCCACCAATTCTTAAACTGACTCCAGGTCTTTGTTTTAAGTGTTGCAGTGATTTCACATGCTGTGGTAGCTGATGTGTATGATGTTATGTCATCAGAATTCATAGACACAGGCTTTACTCAGTGCGAGGTCATTAGTAAAGATTGAAAAAACGAAGGGGCCTAAAGAGCCGCCATAGGGAATGCCAGACTCTACCTGGATAATGTTGGAGAGGCTTCCATTAAAAAACACCATCTGCTTTCTTGTCACACCCTGACTTTAGATAACTCTGCTTTTCTATATATTTTGGTTAGGTCAGGGTGTGACTAGGGTGGGTACTCGAGTGTTGTATGTCTAGGGTTTTGTATGTTTAGGGTTTTGTATGTTTAGGGTTTTGTATGTCTAGGGTTTTGTATGTCTAGGGTTATTGTAGGTCTAGGGGTTTTTGTATTTCTATGTTGGCCTGATATGGTTCCCAATCATAGACAGCTGTTTATCGTTGTCTCTGATTGGGGATCATATTTAGGCAGCCCTGTTGCCCACTTTCTGGTGTGGGATCTTGTCTATGTGTAGTTGCCTGTCAGCAATCGGTTGTATAGCGTCACATTTCGTTTTGTTATTTTGTTCAGTGTTCATTCTTTAAATAAATAAGAATGTACGCACACCACGCTGCGCCTTGGTCCGATCCTTATAAAGAATGTGACATTTCTGTTAGACAGAACTCTCGATCCACGCTATAGCAGGAGATGTAAAGCCATAAAACAAGTTTTTCTAGAAGCAGATTATGATCGATAATGTCAAAAGCTACACTGAAGTCTAACAGAACATTATCAATTTCTTTCAGCCAATCATCAGTCATTTATGTAAGTGCCATGCATGTTGAGTACCCTTCCCTGTAAGCTTGCTGAAAGTCAGTTGATAATTTGTTTAATGTGAAATAGCATTGTCTCTGGTCCCAAAAATAGTAATCTTAAACTTTTTCCATTTCAACTGAGCTGGCCCTAGCTGAAATGCAGATATATTTTGACTCCCTATATGATTACACAGGAGGCAGGTGATCCCTGTGGATTTGATATGGCCCCTTTTCATTAAATGAACCCACACCTAATAGTGGACTCGTTCAGCTCCCTCTTGCTGTGTGTCATTGCCTAGATATTCTAGTTTTGTTTGGCAAAAATAACGTATGCAGTGAAATATATAGTTTAAGTCTATGCTAATTTTGTTAATGTATTTTAGCAACAACAACAAACACATTTGCAAACGTGAGGGCCGGCTACAGGAATAAGGTTTCCCTTAGTTGGGGACTCAATTTACTGTTGAGAGTTAGAAGAGTAGAATACACAAAGTGCAATTTTCGAAATGTGGTTGTGCATTGGCAGTTTCTCTTATTAGGTCGATCTCTGACAATCAAATCAAATGTTATTGGTCACATACACATGGTTAGCAGATGTTAATGCGAGTGTAGCGAAATGCTTGTGCTTCTAGTTCCGTCAGTGCAGTAATATATAACAAGCAATCTAACAATTCACCATCCACACATAAATCTAAAGGGATGAAATAAGAATATGTACATATAAATATATGGATGAACGATGGCCGAGCAGCATAGGCAAGGTGCAAATATGGTATAAGGTACAGTATATACATATTAGATGAGTAATGTAAGATATGTAAACATTATTAAAGTGTCATTGTAAAGTGGCCAGTGATTTGAGTCTCTATGTAGGCAGCAGCATATCTTAGTTAGTGATTGCTGTTTAGCAGTCTGATGGCCTTGAGGTAGAAGCTGTTTTTCAGTCTATCGGTCCCAGCTTTGATGCACCTGTACTGACCTCGCCTTCTGGGTGGTAGCGGGGTGAACAGGCAGTGGCTCGGGTGGTTGTTGTCCTTGATGATCTTTTTGGGCTTCCTGTGATATCGGATGCTGTAGGTGTCTTGGAGAGCACGTAGTTTGCCCCCAGTGATGCGTTGCTGTTCAGACCGCAGAACCTTGTGGTCGAGGGGGGTGCATTTGCCGTACCAGGCGGTGATACAGCCCGACAGGATGCTCTCAATTGTGCATCTGTAAAAGTTTGTCTGGGTTTAGGTGACGACAAATTTCTTCAGCCTCCTGTCTGTGTGTTGACCATTTCAGTTTGTCTGTGCTGTGTACGCCGAGGAACTTAAACTTTCCACCTTCTTCACTACTGTCCTTTCAATGTCCTCTGCTGTTTCCTGAAGTCCACGTTCATCTCCTTTGTTTTGTTGATGTTGAGTGAGGTTGTTTTCCTGACACCTCACTCCGAGTGCCCTTACCTCCTCCCTGTCTCGTCGTTGTTGGTAGTCAAACCCACTACTATTGTGTCGTCTGCAAACTTGATGATTGAGATGGAGGTGTGCATGGCCACACAGTCATGGGTGAACAGGGAGTACAGGAGGGAGCTGAGCACCCACCCCGGTGGGGCCCCAATGTTGAGGGTCAGTGAAGTGGAGATGTTTCCTACTTTCACCACCTGGGGGCAGCCCATCAAATTCCAGGACCCAATTGCACAGGGCAGGGTTGAGACCCAGGGCCTCCAGCTTAATGATGAGCTTGGAGGGTACTATAGTGTTGAATGCTGAGCTGTAGTCAATGAACAGCATTCTTACATAGTTATTCCTCTTGTCCAGATGGAATTAACCATATTATCTAACAATGTTTCGATTGGTAAATCAGTCTAACCAGCTATGTAAACTTGCAGTAATCATGGCCAAAAACAGACCTGCATGCAGGTCATGTGCCCAGGGGCCCTGACCTCCAGGGGGGGCCCATTGATTTTGTTAGAAAAACAGTCCATTCTTTCTTTAAGACATGAAGGTCAGGCACTGTCACTGGTGTAGGTCCGAGGCACGTAGTCCATGGAGTCCCGAGGCGCTCCAGGCACGAGTCGTGGTGGTGGAGCTTTGCTCCTACAGCCGAGAGGTCGGGATATCCTGGTGCTTCCTGTTTTCTTGGGTCGGTCATTCTATCACTGGTGTAGAGCGGAGTAGGCAGGAGGCAGTCGCAGGTTTAGAACTACTGAGTTTATTTAAGCAACATAGATCAAAGCTGGATGAAACCTAAATGCTGTTGTGCTCAAAATATATCTCCATAAACAAAAAGGCACAGGGCGATCCCAAAGTGCAAAATATAATATACTCAGGAAATAGTAGGAGAGATTCCTCTCAGGAAAACAAGTAATATTTACTGTAGTGTCTTAACACTTAGTACTTATTTATGTAATAAGAAAGACTCTGAATACAAGCAATTGAACTGGAGCTTCACATTTACTCAAACAGGTTAGTACCAGAATAACATAGAACAATACTGCGCATGACCAAGGGCGCTTCATCCTTAAAGGGGACATCAGTAATTAACAGAACATAACATTCCTTCTCTTATACAATCAGAGTTACTTTTACCAAACCACAACTGAAACATTTCCCAGAACTTGTTGTAGTTATTTTGCATCTTTTAATTTGAACTTGAACAGTTAGTTTTTGTTTGTTTGTTTATAAGTCTAGTCTGTCTGGTGGACGGTGCCTTCGTTCTGGGTAGCGCCTCAGATTGTCTGGAGGCTCCTGAACATCCTCAGTGTGTGCTTGTTCCATTATAGCGTCTGCTATAGCAGCACCTTCATCAACACGTTCCCTTCTTTCAGCCTGGGGTCTCTCTACTGCCCCACCGTCCTCTACAGTTCCTTGTGTGTCACTCTCGGGAGCTCTCTGTGCCTGTTCTCTCTCGATTGTTGTGCTGTTTTCCGTGGAATGCATTTGGTTAATGTGACGCCGCCACATTATGTCTGGGCTCACTTGAACCTGGTAAGTTCTGGGTCCCGTTTGTGTGTGTACGGTCCCTCTTGTCCATTTCCCTCCTCTTCTGTAGTCTCGCACCATCACTTCCTGTCCTGTTTGGAGATGGCGCTCCCGGCCACCGGAGAGCATCTTGGCTTGTTTGTTCAGCACTTCATTACGCCTATTTGGCTTCATGATGTCCAGCTGTGTGCGGAGAGGCCTCCCGAACATCAGTGCGGCTGGGCTTTCATTTGTTGTGGCATGTGGGGTGTTTCGGTAGGAGGCCAGGAACTTGGCCAGTTTTGTTTGCAAAGTCCCTTCATCTCGTTTTGCTGCACGGAGTCCTTGCTTTAGAGTTTGCACAAAGCGTTCTGCCAGCCCATTGGTGGCAGGGTGGTACGGAGCTGAAGTTGAGTGTTTGATTCCATTTACTGACATGAATCTTGTAAACTCGTCACTTACAAAAGCTTGCGCATTGTCACTTACCAGCTGCAGTGGCAAACCGAAGCGTGCAAACGTTGTTCTGAGACACTCTATCGTCTGAGCTGAGGTGGAGGAGTCAGTGCAAAACACCTCTGGCCATTTGGAATGGGCATCCACTATAACCAGAAACATGTGCTTTTCAAAAGGACCAGCGTAGTCCACATGAATTCTCTGCCATGGCTCTGCGGGCCATTCCCATGGGTGGACTGGGACAGGAGCAGGCATGTGAAGGGTTTCCAAACATCCACTACAGTTCTTTGCCATATTTTCTATCTGTTGGTCCAGACCTGGCCACCAGAAGTGGCTCCTTGCGAGCAGCTTCATTTTGACAATTCCAACATGACCTTCATGTAGTTGCTGCAAGACTCGATGTTGGCATTTCTGGGGTATCATGACTCTCATTCCCCACATCAAACATCCCTGGTCTGATTAGTGTAGTGTCAACAACGCGTTGTAATTTCGTTTCTCCGCTGGAAATACGGAGTCAGCTCCTTTCTGCCAGTAGCTGGCCATCCTGACATGGTGTAGGTGTACACTTTTGACAAGGTCACATCTTTCCTTGTCTCATGTTTGATAACTGTGCTTGTGACCGGTAGTGCCTCGAGCTGAGCGGTATGGAACATGTCCACTGCATCCACCCTCCTTTGCCTTTCTCTTGTACATGGCAGTCTGGATAATCCATCTGCATTTGTGTGGAGGGATGATGGCTTAAACTCAATGTCATACATATGACTGGCAAGGAACAGGGCATATCGCTGTAACCTGGCTGCTGTCATTGCTGGAATGCCTTTCTTTGGACTGAAAATGGAAAGCAACGGCTGGTGATCTGTAACCAGTGTGAAACGCTTGCCATATAGGTATGCGTGGAATTTCTTGACGCCCCACACTAGTGCCAGTGCTTCTTTGTCAATTTGTGAGTAGTTTTTCTCTGCATCATTCAATGTTCGTGACGCAAATGCAACTGGCCTCTCTGACCCATCTTTCAGTGTGTGTGAAAGGACTGCCCCTAATCCATAAGGGGACGCATCACAAGCCAACTTCACTGGCATTTCAGGGTCGTAATGCATCAGGACCTGTTCAGATGTTATGAGCCGTTTTGCCTCCAGAAATGCATTTTCACATTGCTCTGTCCACCGCCATGTCCTATTCTTTTCCAGGAGCTGATTTAGAGGCTGGAGTACTGCTGAAAGGTTTGGGAGGAATCTTCTGTAGTAATTGATCAGTCCCATGAAAGATCTCACTTCTGTGATATTTTGTGGTCGTGGTGCCTGTACCACTGCCTCGATTTTGTCCTGTGTTTTGTGCAATCCATTACAGTCAATCTCATGTCCACAGAAGACAATCTTGTCTTTGAAGAACTCACACTTCTTTAAGTTTGCCTGTAGACCATACTCTTTCAGTCTTTTCAGGACCTCTTCCAGGTTAGCAAGGTGCTCTTTGTCGGTCGTATCCTTTTCCTCTCGCTCTCATCCAACACCTCCCACTGCGTCCTGTTATGATCATGTCATCCAGGATACACTGGGTTCCTGGGATTCCTTGCAAAATCTGGTCAATAGTTCGTTGCCAAATGGCTGGGGCTGATGCAATGCCAAACACCAGGCGGTTATACCTGTATAGCCCTTTGTGTGTGTTTATTGTCAGGTACTGTTTGGAACTCTCTTCAACCGGTAGCTGCAGGTAAGCCTGTTTCAGATCGATTTTACTGAAGTGTTTCCCACCAGCTAGTGCAGCAAAGATGTCATCTAGGCGTGGTAGGGGGTATTGGTCCACATGCAACATTGGATTCACAGTTACCTTGAAGTCCCCACACATTCTAACAGACCCGTCTTTCTTCACAATAGGAACTATGGGTGTGGCCCATTCGCTTCTGTCCACTTTCGTCAGGATCCCTGTATCCTGCAAGCGATCGATTTCCGCTTCCACCTTTGGTCTCAGGGAGTATGGAACAGATCTGGCTTTGCAGAATTTTGGGGTTGCATCATCTTTAGTACAAGTTTTGCTGTGAAGCCTTTTACTGTTCCCATCTGATCACTGAAAACTGTATTGTATTTATTCCGCAAGTGTTCCAGTGTTTGGTCTGTGCCTTTCTCTTTGGACTGGAACGTGTGGAGCATTTTCAAGTCACACCAATTCAGCTTTATTTTTGAAAGCCATTCCCTGCCAAATAATGGGGGCCAGTTCCAGGCACCACATACAGCTGTAACTGCTGTGTTTGCCCCCATAATGCACTCTGACCTGCAACGCCCCCATTGGGCTCAATCTCTCTCCTGAGTATGTCTTCAGCAACACATTTGTGTTCTTCAGCTTGATAGCCTTAAAGTGCTCATTGTAGACAGTAGTGGAAATAATAGACACTGCAGATCCTGTGTCCAGCTCCATTTTGAGGGGTTTGCCTTCGATATCTGGTGTCACCCATATTATGCTACTGCTGGGAGAAGTCACTGTGTTTAACTCCATTGTACCAATTAATCGTTCATCTGAATCACTGCCACTGTTCCCTGCTAGTGCATTCACAGACCCTTTAATTTTCTCAGTTTTCCTGTTGTGACTGAATTTGGCTTTGCATGCTCTTTGAATGTGCCCCCTTCTACTGCATTTGTGACAAATTTCGTCTTTGAAACGGCAGTCCTCTGCTCTGTGACCATCTCTGTCACACCTGTTGCATTTTTCGGCCACACGGGGGCGTTGTCGACTGCGTGAAAACTTGTGCAGGGAAATTTGTGACAGGTCGGTACTTCTTTTACTTTGCAACTCAAAAGTATCTTTATTCGCGATTTCCATAGCCACAGCAATTTCAACAGCCTTTGCAAATGTGAGCTCTGATTCTGTGAGCAAACGTTTTTGAATGTGTTCATGTTTCAGTCCACAAACAAATCTATCCCTTAATGTGTCATTTAGGTTCTCTCTCAACTGGCAATGTTCAGACAGTTTCTTCAACACTGCTACATATGTATTAACACCCTCCCCCTCATTCTGATCTCTCTTGTGGAAACGAAAACGTTCCGCGATGAGGAGTGGTTTAGGTGATAGGTGATTTTGCAATATCTCCACAATCTCTGTGAATGTTTTATTTGAGGGCTTCAGAGGGGCAGTCAGATCTCTTAGCAAACTGTATGTTTTTGGGCCAATTAAACTCAACAACGCTGGCACTCTCTTGTTATCAGCAATGTCGTTTGCAATGAAGTACTGTTCCAGTCGTTCAATGGAAGTTGCCCAGTTTCCTTGCGTGTCATCAAACACATCTATTTTCCCGATGCTAGCCATTCTCTTTACCTCCGACTCCACGGGTCTTTGATCTGCCGCCTCGTTCTCGTCAGCTCTCCCCTCGTCCTCACTGCTTGCTAGCTGTTGTGCTAAAGAGTCAAAATCTTCCTCTCTTCCTACGAACTCCATCTGTATTCGTGATGCACACTGCAGGTAATCATCCTCGTCGCCATTGTAGTGTCTTAACACTTAGTACTTATTTATGTAATAAGAAAGACTCTGAATACAAGCAATTGAACTGGAGCTTCACATTTACTCAAACAGGTTAGTACCAGAATAACATAGAACAATACTGCGCATGACCAAGGGCGCTTCATCCTTAAAGGGGACATCAGTAATTAACAGAACATAACATTCCTTCTCTTATACAATCAGAGTTACTTTTACCAAACCACAACTGAAACATTTCCCAGAACTTGTTGTAGTTATTTTGCATCTTTTAATTTGAACTTGAACAGTTAGTTTTTGTTTGTTTGTTTATAAGTCTAGTCTGTCTGGTGGACGGTGCCTTCGTTCTGGGTAGCGCCTCAGATTGTCTGGAGGCTCCTGAACATCCTCAGTGTGTGCTTGTTCCATTATAGAGTCTGCTATAGCAGCACCTTCATCAACACGTTCCCTTCTTTCAGCCTGGGGTCTCTCTACTGCCCCACCGTCCTCTACAGTTCCTTGTGTGTCACTCTCGGGAGCTCTCTGTGCCTGTTCTCTCTCGATTGTTGTGCTGTTTTCCGTGGAATGCATTTGGTTAATGTGACGCCGCCACATTATGTCTGGGCTCACTTGAACCTGGTAAGTTCTGGGTCCCGTTTGTGTGTGTACGGTCCCTCTTGTCCATTTCCCTCCTCTTCTGTAGTCTCGCACCATCACTTCCTGTCCTGTTTGGAGATGGCGCTCCCGGCCACCGGAGAGCATCTTGGCTTGTTTGTTCAGCACTTCATTACGCCTATTTGGCTTCATGATGTCCAGCTGTGTGCGGAGAGGCCTCCCGAACATCAGTGCGGCTGGGCTTTCATTTGTTGTGGCATGTGGGGTGTTTCGGTAGGAGGCCAGGAACTTGGCCAGTTTTGTTTGCAAAGTCCCTTCATCTCGTTTTGCTGCACGGAGTCCTTGCTTTAGAGTTTGCACAAAGCGTTCTGCCAGCCCATTGGTGGCAGGGTGGTACGGAGCTGAAGTTGAGTGTTTGATTCCATTTACTGACATGAATCTTGTAAACTCGTCACTTACAAAAGCTTGCGCATTGTCACTTACCAGCTGCAGTGGCAAACCGAAGCGTGCAAACGTTGTTCTGAGACACTCTATCGTCTGAGCTGAGGTGGAGGAGTCAGTGCAAAACACCTCTGGCCATTTGGAATGGGCATCCACTATAACCAGAAACATGTGCTTTTCAAAAGGACCAGCGTAGTCCACATGAATTCTCTGCCATGGCTCTGCGGGCCATTCCCATGGGTGGACTGGGACAGGAGCAGGCATGTGAAGGGTTTCCAAACATCCACTACAGTTCTTTGCCATATTTTCTATCTGTTGGTCCAGACCTGGCCACCAGAAGTGGCTCCTTGCGAGCAGCTTCATTTTGACAATTCCAACATGACCTTCATGTAGTTGCTGCAAGACTCGATGTTGGCATTTCTGGGGTATCATGACTCTCATTCCCCACATCAAACATCCCTGGTACGTTGTAATTTCGTTTCTCCGCTGGAAATACGGAGTCAGCTCCTTTCTGCCAGTAGCTGGCCATCCTGACATGGTGTAGGTGTACACTTTTGACAAGGTCACATCTTTCCTTGTCTCATGTTTGATAACTGTGCTTGTGACCGGTAGTGCCTCGAGCTGAGCGGTATGGAACATGTCCACTGCATCCACCCTCCTTTGCCTTTCTCTTGTACATGGCAGTCTGGATAATCCATCTGCATTTGTGTGGAGGGATGATGGCTTAAACTCAATGTCATACATATGACTGGCAAGGAACAGGGCATATCGCTGTAACCTGGCTGCTGTCATTGCCGGAATGCCTTTCTTTGGACTGAAAATGGAAAGCAACGGCTGGTGATCTGTAACCAGTGTGAAACGCTTGCCAAATAGGTATGCGTGGAATTTCTTGACGCCCCACACTAGTGCCAGTGCTTCTTTGTCAATTTGTGAGTAGTTTTTCTCTGCATCATTCAATGTTCGTGACGCAAATGCAACTGGCCTCTCTGACCCATCTTTCAGTGTGTGTGAAAGGACTGCCCCTAATCCATAAGGGGACGCATCACAAGCCAACTTCACTGGCATTTCAGGGTCGTAATGCATCAGGACCTGTTCAGATGTTATGAGCCGTTTTGCCTCCAGAAATGCATTTTCACATTGCTCTGTCCACCGCCATGTCCTATTCTTTTCCAGGAGCTGATTTAGAGGCTGGAGTACTGCTGAAAGGTTTGGGAGGAATCTTCTGTAGTAATTGATCAGTCCCATGAAAGATCTCACTTCTGTGATATTTTGTGGTCGTGGTGCCTGTACCACTGCCTCGATTTTGTCCTGTGTTTTGTGCAATCCATTACAGTCAATCTCATGTCCACAGAAGACAATCTTGTCTTTGAAGAACTCACACTTCTTTAAGTTTGCCTGTAGACCATACTCTTTCAGTCTTTTCAGGACCTCTTCCAGGTTAGCAAGGTGCTCTTTGTCGGTGCGTCCTGTTATGATCATGTCATCCAGGATACACTGGGTTCCTGGGATTCCTTGCAAAATCTGGTCAATAGTTCGTTGCCAAATGGCTGGGGCTGATGCAATGCCAAACACCAGGCGGTTATACCTGTATAGCCCTTTGTGTGTGTTTATTGTCAGGTACTGTTTGGAACTCTCTTCAACCGGTAGCTGCAGGTAAGCCTGTTTCAGATCGATTTTACTGAAGTGTTTCCCACCAGCTAGTGCAGCAAAGATGTCATCTAGGCGTGGTAGGGGGTATTGGTCCACATGCAACATTGGATTCACAGTTACCTTGAAGTCCCCACACATTCTAACAGACCCGTCTTTCTTCACAATAGGAACTATGGGTGTGGCCCATTCGCTTCTGTCCACTTTCGTCAGGATCCCTGTATCCTGCAAGCGATCGATTTCCGCTTCCACCTTTGGTCTCAGGGAGTATGGAACAGATCTGGCTTTGCAGAATTTTGGGGTTGCATCATCTCTTAGTACAAGTTTTGCTGTGAAGCCTTTTACTGTTCCCATCTGATCACTGAAAACTGTATTGTATTTATTCCGCAAGTGTTCCAGTGTTTGGTCTGTGCCTTTCTCTTTGGACTGGAACGTGTGGAGCATTTTCAAGTCACACCAATTCAGCTTTATTTTTGAAAGCCATTCCCTGCCAAATAATGGGGGCCAGTTCCAGGCACCACATACAGCTGTAACTGCTGTGTTTGCCCCCATAATGCACTCTGACCTGCAACGCCCCCATTGGGCTCAATCTCTCTCCTGAGTATGTCTTCAGCAACACATTTGTGTTCTTCAGCTTGATAGCCTTAAAGTGCTCATTGTAGACAGTAGTGGAAATAATAGACACTGCAGATCCTGTGTCCAGCTCCATTTTGAGGGGTTTGCCTTCGATATCTGGTGTCACCCATATTATGCTACTGCTGGGAGAAGTCACTGTGTTTAACTCCATTGTACCAATTAATCGTTCATCTGAATCACTGCCACTGTTCCCTGCTAGTGCATTCACAGACCCTTTAATTTTCTCAGTTTTCCTGTTGTGACTGAATTTGGCTTTGCATGCTCTTTGAATGTGCCCCCTTCTACTGCATTTGTGACAAATTTCGTCTTTGAAACGGCAGTCCTCTGCTCTGTGACCATCTCTGTCACACCTTTTCGGCCACACGGGGGCGTTGTCGACTGCGTGAAAACTTGTGCAGGGAAATTTGTGACAGGTCGGTACTTCTTTTACTTTGCAACTCAAAAGTATCTTTATTCGCGATTTCCATAGCCACAGCAATTTCAACAGCCTTTGCAAATGTGAGCTCTGATTCTGTGAGCAAACGTTTTTGAATGTGTTCATGTTTCAGTCCACAAACAAATCTATCCCTTAATGTGTCATTTAGGTTCTCTCTCAACTGGCAATGTTCAGACAGTTTCTTCAACACTGCTACATATGTATTAACACCCTCCCCCCTCATTCTGATCTCTCTTGTGGAAACGAAAACGTTCCGCGATGAGGAGTGGTTTAGGTGATAGGTGATTTTGCAATATCTCCACAATCTCTGTGAATGTTTTATTTGAGGGCTTCAGAGGGGCAGTCAGATCTCTTAGCAAACTGTATGTTTTTGGGCCAATTAAACTCAACAACGCTGGCACTCTCTTGTTATCAGCAATGTCGTTTGCAATGAAGTACTGTTCCAGTCGTTCAATGGAAGTTGCCCAGTTTCCTTGCGTGTCATCAAACACATCTATTTTCCCGATGCTAGCCATTCTCTTTACCTCCGACTCCACGGGTCTTTGATCTGCCGCCTCGTTCTCGTCAGCTCTCCCCTCGTCCTCACTGCTTGCTAGCTGTTGTGCTAAAGAGTCAAAATCTTCCTCTCTTCCTACGAACTCCATCTGTATTCGTGATGCACACTGCAGGTAATCATCCTCGTCGCCATTGTAGTGTCTTAACACTTAGTACTTATTTATGTAATAAGAAAGACTCTGAATACAAGCAATTGAACTGGAGCTTCACATTTACTCAAACAGGTTAGTACCAGAATAACATAGAACAATACTGCGCATGACCAAGGGCGCTTCATCCTTAAAGGGGACATCAGTAATTAACAGAACATAACATTTACAATGACCAACAAAGACAAATGGCAGAAGGAGTATTTATAGACTGGGGATTGGAACCAGGTGTGTGTAATGATGACGAGACAGCCGGGGTTGATGAGTGAAGGGCGTTTGCCAGCAGTAGGTTCGGCAGTAGCTAGAAGGCCGGCGACACTGAACGCCTGAGCTGGACAGGAGGGGGAGCCAAAGCGAAGACTGGTGTAACAGTCAATCCAGAAAAGTTCAAGAACTTTGAAAGTTTCTTCGAGTGCAGTCGCAAAAACCATCACGGACTATGATGAAACTGGCTCTCATGAGGACCGCCACAGGAAAGGAAGACCCAGAGTTACCTCTGCTGCCTTGGATAAATTCATTAGAGTTTACCAGCCTCAGAAATTGCAGTCCAAATAAATTCTTCACAGAGTGACGAGTGACAGACACATCTCAACATCAACTGGAGGATCAGGTCTTCATGGTTGAATTGCTGCAAAGAAACCACTACTAAAGGACAACAATAAGTAGAAGAGACTTGCTTTGGCCAAGATACACATGGACATTAGACTGGTGGAAATCTGTCCTTTGGTCTGATGAGTTCAAATGTGAGATTTTTAGTCACAACTGCCGTGTCTTTGTGAGTCGCAGAGTAGGGGAACGGTCGCTCTCCGCATGTGTGCTTCCCACTGTGAAGCATTGAGGAGGAGGTGTGATGTGCTTTGCTGGTGACACTGTCAGTGATTTATTTAGAATTCAATGCACACTTAACCAGCATGGCTACCACAGCATTTTGCAGCAATATGCCATCCCATCTGGTTTGCGCTTAGTGGGACTATCATTTGTTTTTCAACAGGACAACACACCTCCAGGCTGTGCAAGAGCTATTTGACCAATAAGGAGAGTGATGGGGTGCTGCATCAGACGACCTGGCCTCCACAATCACCCAACCTCAACCCAATTGAGATGTTTTGGGATGAGTTGGACTGCAGAGTGAAGAAAAAGCAGCCAACAAGTACTCAGCATATGTGGGAACTTCTTCAAGACTGTTGGAAAAGCATTCTAAGAGAAGCTGGTTGAGGGAATGCCAAGAGTGTGCAAATCTGTCATCAAGGCAAAGGCCGGCTACTTTGAAGATGCACTTTTTTGGTTACCAAATGATTCCATACGTTTTTAATTCACAGTTTGGATGTCTTTACTATTATTCTACAATGTAGAAAATTGTCAAATAAAGAAAAACCCTTGACTGGTACTTTAAGTCTTGGCAAAATGGGTTGAGTTGCAGGAAACTAGCTTTAAAACTGCTCAAATTCCCTCCGCCCTATAACAAAATATAAAGAATTGCAGAAAGCTTGCTTTAAAATTGCAACATTTTCTCTAATCCATATGGGAAAATGTGTAGAATTGCAGTTGTTGTTGTAAACCTATACAGGAATACCACCACATATGGTTGTTAATTAGAATTTAAAAAGGAGATATGCATTGAATTTCGACAGTCTAAGTTGCATGTCCTTTGAGTTCGTATTAACAACCATTTGTGGTTGTATTCCTGTATAGGTTTACAACATCAACTAACAGCACTGATAGGCTCACGCCCCGATCACACCAATAGTGTCGCAGCATCATCTGGATATGTGTGCAGCAACAGTTCAAAATTCTCCTTCTGCAAGGCCAACACAGCGTTCCATTTGAAACATATACCAAAACGCCTTTGACAATCGGTGTGATAGAGACGTAAATGCATCAGAAAGCGAAAGTGAAATAGTATTCTGTAGTTTCCTTCTAAACTTTTGTAACTTTAAAAGAGAGGAGAACATTCATACAAAGGTAGCCTACATCTCCCGAGCTAGAACATCAACCTTGGTAAGGCGATGTTTGAGATATTTTCCAATAGAATGTGTTCATTTATGTGCGATTTGAATTCGTTTGGAATATAATCAGAATATAATCGAAAATCTGAGTGACGGAGTTGGATGGCTTTTTCCTGAACTTGTAAACTGGCATAATGCAATGAACAGTGCGTAATTTGACAAATACATGTGTGTTTGACTTGCATTGTATATTTATGTTTTTAACGACATTTAGCAGTTATGTAATGTCCTATACTGTAATCGGTAGAGAGAAACAACCTGGTTTCAGAGCATTTCATATTATTCTGAATGTATAAATCTGAAGGAATTAATTTACTGCGATATGTTATGTTCGGTATGGTTACATAAGACAAATGGTTACTTATCAAGGCAAAAACTTAACCCGTTTAGATAACCCTTCACCCAATCCTAACCATAACCCTTTAACGTAGGCTGAGTAGATGTTTGTAGATCAAATCAGCAATCATATTCTGTCTACATGAGATGTGACTCAAATTGGCTGTATGCTGTCTCCATATCTGTATTCCTTGATAGGTCTAGGACTTCAGTCAACTTTACAAAATGAAATAGATCATGTTTTCCCTCATATTCAAATTTTCTGTGTCTATTGACATAGAATGGCATCTGGTCCGGAATCTGGGTCTTCTTCTGGCCAACCCTTCAACATCTCAGCCAATAATGGGTCCAGTGTCAACGCTCCCATAATGACTGGTAACACCATTGGGGCAATCCATCATCATACAGGTGATGACGGGTAGTGTAAAATCTACACTTTTAACACAATGATTTTGCACAAAATAAGTAAACTGAGAATTGCACTCATATGAGACAAAAGTTAAATTATTGACAAATACTGACATAAAACATTCACACTCAATCATACCAATCGTACCAATCATACCAATCATACCAATCGTTCGAGTTTGCGCATACGGCAGCTAGAATGATTTCCATTTGACTCATCTCTATCTCTATGGATATTCATTATAACAGAGTCCTCTTCTCTTGCAGGCCCTTTGTCTGCGGCACCCCAGCACACCAGACCCTCCAGCCCCATGATGTCATCAGTTCATGATTTCCTGAAAACACACAAGAATGATTTGGAGAACAGGATGGGCAACCTTCGTCCCACCCTCAGCAATCTCATAGACCTTGGGGTTTTGAGTGAGGAGGATAGAGAGGAGATAGAGATCAAAACCACACGGACCAAGAAAAATGAAGCTCTGCTGACCATGGTCATTAACAAGGGGAAAACATTTTTACCAGGCCCTGAAAAAAGCAGACCGTTACTTGGTGAAAGACCTAGAGGGATAAACTACCTCCTGATACACTGCCATATCCATAATTGCCTATTCCATTACGTTATGAAATAAGACCAAATGTTTACGAATAAATCATCCAAATGAGGATAGTTTATTTAAATTCCATTAGAACATGAATTAGAAAGGTAATTCCAATGACATTATCTTATCTGTCATACCATGAATCAATAAACACGTTTTTTAAAATATTTTTTAAATCTTTGCATGTTCTTGTGTCTAGGGTTGATGTGGCCCTAGCTGCACTGCAGATATATTTTCATTTGGTGTTACATCTTTTCATTACATGAACCTAGGCCTCATACTGGACTCCTTCAGCTCCCTCCTGCAAGAAAATGTTGCTTACATTTTCTTGTCTTATTTGGCAATAATAATGTATGCTGTGTAGAAAGTATTCACACCTTTTGACTTTTTTCCACATTATCTTGTGTTCCAAAGTGGAATTAAAATGGATGTAATTGTCATTTTTGGTCAACAATCTACACAAAAGGCCAGGCAACAGCTCTCAGTTTAGAGACCTATATGTTTGTGTGGGCTCTGGTATGATTTCCAAACCGTAGGGATCAAGGTAAGGATCATCTTTGGTGACAAACAACCCCACTCTGTATAGAATTGGTCCCCATTTCAACACTTTAATAATGCCACTTTAATAATGTTTCCATATCTTGCATTATCCCATCTACTGCATCTTGCCTGTGCCGCTCGGTCATTGCTCATCCATATATTTATATGTATATATTCTTAGTCCTTTACTTAGATTTGTGTGTATTAGGTAGTTGTTGTGGAATTGTTAAATGACATGTTAGATATTGCTGCAATGTCGGAACTAGAAGCACAAGCATTTCACTACACTCGCAATAACATCTTTCGAACCATGTGTATGATCTTTTTCACTGATATTGATTTCAAATCAAATCATATCCAATTTTATTGGTCACATACACATGGGTTCGAAAGATGTTATTGCGAGTGTAGTGAAATCGCTTGTGCTTCTAGTTCCGAAGTGCAGCAATATCTAACATGTAATTCCACAACAACTACCTAATAGACACAAATCTTAGTAAAGGAATGGATGTTGATATTGACTGAGATGATGAACTGTAGTTACTAAATTGTCCACTAGATGAAGGGCTTTACCACCATGTTGAGCTTGGCTGTAGCGAATGCTCCAGTATCAGCAACTTCTGATGTTATTGGCTGACTATTGAGAATTTAGTGACCTTTGAGAGATTTATTTTTATTTTTAATTTAAATATTTTTTTATATATTATTTGATTTTATTTATTTTAATTTTATTTTTTGAATCCATTATTTTACCAGGTAAATTGACTGAGAACACGTTCTCATTTACAGCAACGACCTGGGGAATAGTTACAGGGGAGAGGAGGGGGATGAATGAGCCAATCGTAAACTGGGGATTATGGTTTGAGGGCCAGATTGGGAATTTTGCCAGGACATCACTCAGGACATCTCTCCTAACTGGCCACATTGATTACCCATGGGCACCTTTGAGGGCCTGGTCCATCATAGACTTGGCAGGAGCAGGCAGAGAAACATGGCACCCATTCAAAATGGGATGATATGCTTACATTTTCACATTCAGCACATGCACATGGTGTAGTGACGTCCTAACCTGGGACTTTAGTGAACCTACTGTTTTCCCTTATCTGTTAAAAGACTACATAGAGAGGGTGTACATTTGATGGAAATATAGGCTTTTGAGAATAGTATAGCTATTATAATCAACAGGCTACTGCAGGCGTGAGAGAGTAGTCAGTTGTTTTCCCTCTCCTGATGATAACCTGGTGACAGACTACGGTGACCTGCAGTTTTTCTGCCTGCCTTTGTGGGAAGATGTTGGCCTGTTAAGTACGAGGGAGAGGGAAAGCAGGAGTGGGGAGAGGGAGAGTGAAAGAAGCAGAAAGAGGGTGGGGGAATGAGAGAGAGAGATTATTCATCAATGTTTTATATAGTTCTATACGAGGCATAAAGTGGAGAGCAACTCCCCTGGCAGCAGGAGAAGAGAGGATCCTGGGAGACTTGCAACAATAATATAAATCTCAGGGCCATGTGGGGAATGTATCAATAGACGGCGAGTGCGTTATCGTAAACTTTTCAAGCTTCCATTCCCAGGGAAGGCATTATACGTCGGTGGGCGGACAGTAACGGTGGTGAACGGCGAAGCTGCTCAGCCCTCCCCTGTGCGATCACTTTTACGTGCACATGTCCGCAAGTCCTTCTCTCCCTCTCTCCCCTCTCTCCCTGTTTATTGGAGCCGAACAACAAGTCGTTCTCCCTCTCTCCCCTCTCTCCATGTTTATTGGAGCCGGACAACAAGTCGTTCTCTCCCTCTCTCCCCTCTCTCCCTGTTTATTGGAGCCGGGCAACAAGTCGTTCTCTCCCTCTCTCCCCTCTCTCCCTGTTTATTGGAGCCGGACAACAAGTCGTTCTCTCCCTCTCCTCCCCTCTCTCCCTGTTTATTGGAGTCGGACAACAAGTCGTTCTCTCCCTCTCTCCCCTCTCTCCCTGTTTATTGGAGCCGGACAACAAGTCGTTCTCTCCCTCTCTCCCCTCTCTCCCTGTTTATTGGAGCCAGACAACAAGTCGTTCTCTCCCTCTCTCCCCTCTCTCCCTGTTTATTGGAGCCGGACAACAAGTCGTTCTCTCCCTCTCTCCCCTCTCTCCCTGTTTATTGGAGCCGGACAACAAGTCGTTCTCTCCCTCTCTCCCCTCTCTCCCTGTTTATTGGAGCCGGGCAACAATCTGTGGCGCCACACTCACAACTCAGCTTAATACTGCTTAAAAAATGGGTTTTGTGGACTGGGTAAAAATAAAATGTATTTTATATGGCTTCCTTTGAGAAGGCTTTGTTGTGCTGTCATCCTCGTCTTGTGTCAGATTTGCCTGTCTAATGATGGTTAATAATAGAATGGGGTACATCTGCAAACCATGCTGCTCACCATCCACAGCCCCTGCCAACTACCTCCACTACTCTAATACAGGTGCTATGTGCAGGTACTATGTGTGATTATATAGACTAGATTTTACTATTACGATTCTCTATGATGGACTTTCTGTCTGGGACTGAGGTTAGACAGTACTGTGTGTGTGTGTGTGTGTGTGTGTGTGTGTGTGTGTGTGTGTGTGTGTGTGTGTGTGTGTGTGTGTGTGTGTGTGTGTGTGTGTGTGTGTGTGTGTGTGTGTGTGTGTGTGTGTGTGTGTGTGTGTGTGTGTGTGTGTGTGTGTGTGTGCCTGCGTGCGTGCGTGCGTGCGACTGTGCGTGCGTGTGACTGTGTGTGTGTGCGACTGTGTGTGTGTGTGCGACTGTGTGTGCACGACTGTGTGTGTGTGGGCGACTGTGTGTTCGCCTGCATGTGTGTTGTATGTGTTTCTGAGTAATGTACATGTGAGTACACCTGTGTGTATGATATAATGTGTGTGTGTGTGTGTGTGTGTCTGTCAGAATGAGGGAGCACATGTGAATTCATGCCCCTCAACACTCACACAGTTGGTTCTTTCATTGTGCACAGCTTGCGTCACAGCCCATACAGACCCCTCACTTCTCTCTCTGCCATGACCACAGGCAAGAGCAGATTTACAGTTGAAGCCCTTTAACTAAGCTTGTGTGTGTGTGTGTGTGTGTGTGTGTGTGTGTGTGTGTGTGTGTGTGTGTGTGTGTGTGTGTGTGTGTGTGTGTGTGTGTGTGTGTGTGTGTGTGTGTGTGTGTGTGTGTGTGTGTGTGTGTGTGTGTGTGTGTGTGTGTGTGTGTGCTACCTGGGATGGGGCGGCAGCGTAGCCTAGTGGTTAGAGCGTTGGACTAGTAACTGGAAGGTTGTGAGTTCAAACCCCTGAGCTGACAAGGTACAAATCTGTCGTTCTGCCCCTGAACAGGCAGTTAACCCACTGTTCCCAGGCCGTCATTGAAAATAAGAATATGTTCTTAACTGACTTGCCTGGTTAAAAAAGTTTATTTTTTATTTTATTTTTTATGTGCTACCTGGGATCAGGCCTGCCTGCCTGTTTGTTTATTAATCACGTTGCTCTCAACTGACTCCAGACCAGTGCTATGTTGTGTACAAATCTAGATTTACATAAGACAGGAAGTTGGGAGACAGGTATAGCTTCCGCATCAAAATATTGTTTTTGGCACTTGAGTGCACTGTACACAAAAACCTCTGTCTTTTTCCGTGTATTCAGTGGTGTTTACTTTAGAGGCAATAATTTAGTATCTTTACCTGACAACTCAAACTGAATTCTTCTGCTGCTCTATCGTTTGCTACATACTTCAGTCTGAGACTGACATCAATAAAGTTGTTTGTTGTAATGTCAAAATGAGGGTTGTTGTACAGAACAAAGTAATTGGATCATATCTTACCAATCAGAGTATCAATGCCCACTTTACCCACATGTGTTCTGGCTCTGGCCCAACTCATCAGTTTCTGCGACCAATCAGACGGTCTGGTTTTCCAGATTTCCAATAGTATCTGTGCTTTTCTAAGAAGCTAAATAATATGTTTAGAGGATTTTTTTTCAGAGTATGAACTTCTCCATTCAACTTAATGTAGTTCATGTCTTTCCTTTCAATGTAATTTTTCTGGAAAACCATTTGAGGGAAGCTACAGGGACCAGTATCAAAATCTAACACAGACAATGTATGTCCTCATACTGTGATGCAGGGAGTCCACCCCATAGACGCTCTCCCCCATGTGACTGTGCTATAGAGTCCACCCCATAGACGCTCTCCCCCATGTGACTGTGCTATAGAGTCGACCCCATAGACGCTCTCCCCCATGTGACTGTGCTATAGAGTCGACCCCATAGACGCTCTCCCCCATGTGACTGTGCTATAGAGTTGACCCCATAGACGCTCTCCCCCATGTGACTGTGCTATAGAGTCCACCCCATAGACGCTCTCCCCCATGTGACTGTGCTATAGAGTCCACCCCATAGACGCTCTCCCCCATGTGACTGTGCTATAGAGTTGACCCCATAGACTCCCCCATGTGACTGTGCTATAGAGTCCACCCCATAGACGCTCTCCCCCATGTGACTGTGCTATAGAGTCCACCCCATAGACGCTCTCCCCATGTGACTGTGCTATAGAGTCCACCCCATAGACGCTCTCCCCATGTGACTGTGCTATAGAGTCGACCCCATAGACGCTCTCCCCCATGTGACTGTGCTATAGAGTCGACCCCATAGACGCTCTCCCCCATGTGACTGTGCTATAGAGTCCACCCCATAGACGCTCTCCCCCATGTGACTGTGCTATAGAGTCCACCCCATAGACGCTCTCCCCCATGTGACTGTGCTATAGAGTCCACCCCATAGACGCTCTCCCCCATGTGACTGTGCTATAGAGTCCACCCCATAGACGCTCTCCCCCTGTCATGCAGGTGAAAGAGGACCCAAAAGCGACTTAACAGAAACAGAGTTTATTTAAGTCCAAACAGGGAATAACAGAAATCCTCTAGACTTGTAGAGGGGAAATAACTGGAGAAGCGGCCACAGACTGCAGGTCGCTTCGGGTAGGCGCAGGCCGTAGTCGACAGAGACACCTGCTCACACGCAGCATCTGATGAAGGCAAAAAAACACGACAGGACAGGGCGATACACAATCACAGCAAAAACACGACAGGACAGGGCGAAACGCAATCACAGCATGGTGAATACAATACAAGGAACCGACGGGACAGGAACGGATCACAAAGGAATAAATAGGGACTCTAATCAGGGGAAAGGATCGGGAACAGGTGTGGGAAGATTAAATGATGATTAGGGGAATAGGAACAGCTGGGAGCAGGAACGGAACGATAGAGAGAAGAGAGAGCGAGAGAGTGAGAGAGGGAGGGGGAGAGAGAGGGATAGAAGGAGGGAAAGAACCAAATAAGACCAGCAGAGGGAAACGAATAGCATGGGGAGCACAGGGACAAGACATGATAATAAATGACAAACATGACAGTACCCCCCACTCACCGAGCGCCTCCTGGCGCACTCGAGGAGGAATCCTGGCGGCAACGGAGGAAATCATCGATGAGTGAACGGTCCAGCACGTCCCGAGACGGAACCCAACTCCTCTCCTCAGGACCGTAACCCTCCCAATCCACTAGGTATTGGTGACCCCGTCCCCGAGAACGCATGTCCATGATCTTATGTACCTTGTAAATAGGTGCGCTCTCGACAAGGACGGGAGGGGGGAGGGAAGACGAACGGGGTGCGAAGAAAGGGCTTAACACAGGAGACATGGAAGACAGGATGGACGCGACGAAGATGTCGCGGAAGAAGCAGTCGCACAGCGACAGGATTGACGACCTGGGAGACACGGAACGGACCAATGAACCGCGGAGTCAACTTACGAGAAGCTGTCGTAAGAGGAAGGTTGCGAGTGGAAAGCCACACTCTCTGGCCGCAACAATACCTTGGACTCTTAATCCTGCGTTTATTGGCGGCTCTCACCGTCTGTGCCCTGTAACGGCAAAGTGCAGACCTCACCCTCCTCCAGGTGCGCTCACAACGTTGGACAAACGCTTGAGCGGAGGGAACGCTGGACTCGGCAAGCTGGGATGAGAACAGAGGAGGCTGGTAACCCAGACTACTCTGAAACGGAGATAACCCGGTAGCAGACGAAGGAAGCGAATTGTGAGCGTATTCTGCCCAGGGGAGCTGTTCTGCCCAAGACGCAGGGTTTCTGAAAGAAAGGCTGCGTAGTATGCGACCAATCGTCTGATTGGCCCTCTCTGCTTGACCGTTAGACTGGGGATGAAACCCGGAAGAGAGACTGACGGACGCACCAATCAAACGACAGAACTCCCTCCAAAACTGTGACGTGAATTGCGGGCCTCTGTCTGAAACGGCGTCTAACGGGAGGCCATGAATTCTGAATACATTCTCAATAATGATTTGTGCCGTCTCCTTAGCGGAAGGAAGTTTAGCGAGGGGAATGAAATGTGCCGCCTTAGAGAACCTATCGACAACCGTCAGAATCACAGTCTTCCCCGCAGACAAAGGCAGACCGGTAATGAAGTCTAAGGCAATGTGAGACCATGGTCGAGAAGGAATGGGGAGCGGTCTGAGACGACCGGCAGGAGGAGAGTTACCCGACTTAGTCTGCGCGCAGTCCGAACAAGCAGCCACGAAACGGCGCGTGTCACGCTCCTGAGTCGGCCACCAAAAGCGCTGGCGAATAGACGCAAGAGTGCCTCGAACACCGGGATGACCAGCTAACTTGGCAGAGTGAGCCCACTGAAGAACAGCCAGACGAGTGGAAACAGGAACGAAAAGGAGGTTACTAGGACAAGCGCGCGGCGACGCAGTGTGCGTGAGTGCTTGCTTAACCTGTCTTTCAATTCCCCAGACTGTTAACCCGACAACACGCCCATAAGGAAGAATCCCTCGGGATCAGTAGAAGCCACAGAAGAACTAAACAGACGGGATAAGGCATCAGGCTTGGTGTTCTTGCTACCCGGACGGTAAGAAATCACAAACTCGAAACGAGCGAAAAACAACGCCCAACGAGCTTGACGGGCATTAAGTCGTTTGGCAGAACGGATGTACTCAAGGTTCTTATGGTCTGTCCAAACGACAAAAGGAACGGTCGCCCCCTCCAACCACTGTCGCCATTCGCCTAGGGCTAAGCGGATGGCGAGCAGTTCACGGTTACCCACATCATAGTTGCGCTCAGATGGCGACAGGCGATGAGAAAAATAAGCGCAAGGATGAACCTTATCGTCAGACTGGAAGCGCTGGGATAGAATGGCTCCCACGCCTACCTCTGAAGCGTCAACCTCGACAATGAATTGTCTAGTGACGTCAGGAGTAACGAGGATAGGAGCGGACGTAAAACGTTCTTTTAGAAGATCAAAAGCTCCCTGGGCGGAACCGGACCACTTAAAACACGTCTTGACAGAAGTAAGAGCTGTGAGAGGGGCAGCAACTTGACCGAAATTACGAATGAAACGCCGATAGAAATTAGCGAAACCTAAAAAGCGCTGCAACTCGACACGTGACCTTGGAACGGGCCAATCACTGACAGCTTGGACCTTAGCGGAATCCATCTGAATGCCTTCAGCGGAAATAACGGAACCGAGAAAAGTAACGGAGGAGACATGAAAAGAGCACTTCTCAGCCTTTACGTAGAGACAATTCTCTAAAAGGCGCTGTAGAACACGTCGAACGTGCTGAACATGAATCTCGAGTGACGGAGAAAAAATCAGGATATCGTCAAGATAGACAAAAACAAAAATGTTCAGCATGTCTCTCAGAACATCATTAACTAATGCCTGAAAAACAGCTGGCGCATTGGCGAGACCGAACGGCAGAACCCGGTACTCAAAATGCCCTAACGGAGTGTTAAACGCCGTTTTCCACTCGTCCCCCTCTCTGATGCGCACGAGATGGTAAGCGTTACGAAGGTCCAACTTAGTAAAGCACCTGGCTCCCTGCAGAATCTCGAAGGCTGATGACATAAGGGGAAGCGGATAACGATTCTTAACCGTTATGTCATTCAGCCCTCGATAATCCACGCAGGGGCGCAGAGTACCGTCCTTCTTCTTAACAAAAAGAACCCCGCCCCGGCCGGAGAAGAAGAAGGCACTATGGTACCGGCGTCAAGAGACACAGACAAATAATCCTCGAGAGCCTTACGTTCGGGAGCCGACAGAGAGTATAGTCTACCTCGAGGAGGAGTGGTCCCCGGAAGGAGATCAATACTACAATCATACGACCGGTGAGGAGGAAGGGAGTTGGCTCGGGACCGACTGAAGACCGTGCGCAGATCATGATATTCCTCCGGCACTCCTGTCAAATCGCCAGGTTCCTCCTGAGAAGTAGGGACAGAAGAAACGGGAGGGATGGCAGACATTAAACACTTCACATGACAAGAAACGTTCCAGGATAGGATAGAATTACTAGACCAATTAATAGAAGGATTATGACATACTAGCCAGGGATGACCCAAAACAACAGGTGTAAACGGTGAACGGAAAATCAAAAAAGAAATAGTCTCACTGTGGTTACCAGATACTGTGAGGGTTAAAGGTAGTGTCTCAAATCTGATACTGGGAAGATGACTACCATCTAAGGCGAACATGGGCGTAGGCTTATCTAACTCTCTGAAAGGAATGTCATGTTTCCGAACCCATGCTTCGTCCATGAAACAACCCTCAGCCCCAGAGTCTATCAAGGCACTACATGTAGCACCCGAACCGGTCCAGCGTAGGTGGACCGACAAAGTAGTACAGGACCTTGATGGAGAGACTTGAGTAGTTGCGCTCACCTGTAGCCCTCCGCTTACAGATGAGCTCTGGCTTTTACTGGACATGAATTAACAAAATGTCCAGCAACTCCGCAATAGAGGCACAGGCGGTTGGTGATCCTCCGTTCCCTCTCCTTATTCGAGATGCGAATCCCTCCCAGCTGCATGGGCTCAGTCTCAAAGCCAGAGGAGGGAGATGGTTGCGATGCGGAGCAGGGAAACACCGTTGATGCGAGCTCTCTTCCACGAGCCCGGTGACGAAGATCTACCCGTCGTTCTATGCGGATGGCGAGAGCAATCAAAGAGTCCACATCTGAAGGAACCTCCCGGGAGAGAATCTCATCCTTAACCACTGCGTGGAGTCCCTCCAGAAAACGAGCGAGCAGCGCCGGCTCGTTCCACTCACTAGAGGCAGCAAGAGTGCGAAACTCAATGGAATAATCCGTTATGGACCGTTCACCTTGGCATAAGGAAGCCAGGGCCCTAGAAGCCTCCCCACCAAAAACTGAACGGTCAAAAACCCGAATCATCTCCTCTTTAAAGTTCTGGAATTTGTTAGAGCAATCAGCCCTTGCCTCCCAGATAGCTGTGCCCCATTCTCGAGCCCGGCCAGTAAGGAGTGAAATGACGTAAGCAACCCGAGCTCTCTCTCTAGAGTATGTGTTGGGTTGGAGAGAGAACACAATCTCACACTGCGTGAGAAAGGAGCGGCACTCAGTGGGCTGCCCGGAGTAGCAAGGTGGGTTATTAACCCTAGGTTCTGGAGGCTCGGCAGGCCAGGAAGTAACAGGTGGCACGAGACGTAGACTCTGGAACTGTCCAGAGAGGTCGGAAACCTGAGCGGCCAGGTTCTCCACGGCATGGCGAGCAGCAGACAATTCCTGCTCGTGTCTGCCGAGCATGGCTCCTTGGATCTCGACGGCAGTGTAACGAGCGTCTGAAGTCGCTGGGTCCATTCCTTGGTCGGTTCCTTCTGTCATGCAGGTGAAAGAGGACCCAAAAGCGACTTAACAGAAACAGAGTTTATTTAAGTCCAAACAGGGAATAACAGAAATCCTCTAGACTTGTAGAGGGGAAATAACTGGAGAAGCGGCCACAGACTGCAGGTCGCCGGGTAGGCGCAGGCCGTAGTCGACAGAGACACCTGCTCACACGCAGCATCTGATGAAGGCAAAAAAACACGACAGGACAGGGCGATACACAATCACAGCAAAAACACGACAGGACAGGGCGAAACGCAATCACAGCATGGTGAATACAATACAAGGAACCGACGGGACAGGAACGGATCACAAAGGAATAAATAGGGACTCTAATCAGGGGAAAGGATCGGGAACAGGTGTGGGAAGATTAAATGATGATTAGGGGAATAGGAACAGCTGGGAGCAGGAACGGAACGATAGAGAGAAGAGAGAGCGAGAGAGTGAGAGAGGGAGGGGGAGAGAGAGGGATAGAAGGAGGGAAAGAACCAAATAAGACCAGCAGAGGGAAACGAATAGCATGGGGAGCACAGGGACAAGACATGATAATAAATGACAAACATGACACCCCCATGTGACTGTGCTATAGAGTCGAGGCAAGGAGTAGACCCATGATGCTATTCTCTCTATATATATATCCTGGAACTGGCTGGTGGCACTCCGTATGTGTGTACATGTATGTGTGGTGTGTGTACATGTATGTGTGGTGTGTGTACATGTATGTGTGGTGTGTGTACATGTATGTGTGGTTTGTGTGTGGCAGGTAGCCTGGAAGGCACCACCACCGCAGGTAGTGTTGCTACCAACCAGCTCACATGTGATACAAGTCAGTATTTGACGTCCATCCATGTCTGAGGATGTTGGGAGATGACGTGGAAACCGTCCACCAGGGGCAACAGTGAGCGCTGTTACCTTCATGTAGGTTTTGGTTTTGCTGGACAGGGATGGTGGAGGACGCAAGCATCTGCCTCAGATTTTTTTTTTCCTCCCAAAACTGAACCCTTAACTTAACCATTCGGAGTTAATAATGAACCTTTCGGAATTTGGAGTGAATGCCTAAACTTAACCTTTGAAACACTTTGAAATTTGACATTTGGAACAACTTCAAATTTTGAGGTTTGAGAAATATGGATGATCGTCTAATTCTGACGTGGGACTGTGAGAGCTGGTAGGTTGCCACTCAGGGCAGATTTATCTGTGGTGTACAGGTGGCAGATAGCTGTTAGCACCGCTGTTAGCACCGCAGCCATATCAAGAATGGAGCCTGACGGGTGAGAACAAAATGGCTGAATTTGGCAACAGTGTTAGAATTTCAGCCACAGATCAAAGGAGAATGCTTTCTACTGACATCAAAGTTTTTTTTCTTTCAAGTCAAATCACTCAATACCAGTTTTAACACGGAGCAGGGAATGGAACGTTTTTCAATAGCTATGTATTACTATCAACAGGATTTACTGCAATGGTGTGTGAGGAACTTCTGTGTTTGAGAGACAGACTAAAGCTGTCGCATAATGCAAATACCAGACGTAGATTTGAGGCAGGAAGGCAGGCTACCTCTCCAAAGTCAACTCCTGGATGTTGACTTTTCTTTCAAGCCCAGAACATGAACACGGTCCATAACATTTATAGGATTACAGTATGCTGTTATAAATTATGAAAATGTAAGGAAATGCACATTTCCCAGACAGTCTACGAAGTCCCCATTCAAAAGGGCCATGATACCATCTCTTGAATAAACATTCCTATGCACCCCTCTGTACTCCCCACAGGTCTGAGTGTTGATGAATGGGCTGCTGACAGATGGTCACATGGCTCAGCAGGGCCTATCCCACAGCGTTATCTGCACCAGTGGATCTGGTAATCATTGATTATCTCTCAGGTTGAACGACAGTACCAGGTCCTAGTAGGCTGGGAGGCCAATCATCGCCCCTCCTGAAGTAAGGACAGATCAACAAAACCAAGACTGAGAACCAGCAGCCTCGCTGTAAGAAGTGAAACTGTCCTCCAAAGAACAATGAAAAGCAACGGGGATCAGCCTGTTTATCGGTTTCACAAGGTGGTTTGTCACTTTCTTCCTCACAGATATACTCATCGAGCTAAGCATGTTACCATCTTACGCTCCTTGCTTCTCTGTCATGGTGATCACAGAAGCAGTGACCATTGTACTGTATTTGACTATGCCAGAAATAGTTTATCGATGGGTACATTAAATCTTTCCTTTTTTTTGTTTGTTCTTGATCTAAAAGGTCACCGTATGGAAGGAATACAAGGACAGCAAAGAAATAATAGGTCTCTTTGTTCAGTGGAGAAAATGTTTCTCTCGTGAAGATTTATGATGTTCGGGGGGGAGGGGCTGCTTTCTGGAATAGGGAACATGTTTAAAGATGAAGACTAATTACATGGTCTTGATGTTCTCTCAATACTAATGTCTTGACACATGGGCCACAATGATTTAGCAACACGTGTGAGGAGAAGAAACAGGATTTAGCAATGCAGCTCGTCCCCGTATTTATTAAGCGCCAGGGCAGTCTGGGTTCACATCGCCTGGCAACAGAAAACAGACTCAGAGGAGCTCATGTAAATTACATTACACCAAGCGTAGCAGAGAATTGGCTTTTGTGCTCGGTAGCGAGGCTACTTTGAATTTCTAAATGTTTCAAACACAACGGAATCCTGTCCTATCCTCAGTCCGTCAGTGAGTTTTTCTGGTCTGTTTGCCCATGCGACAGCCAAGAAATCTATGACAGATATACCCTCATTTCTTCTGCTGGCTCCATGGCCAGGCTTGGAGAGAAATCCCTAAACCTTGGTATGTTTGAATGTTCCAGGCATTTCCGGGCAGTTTCAGAGGGAATGCCAGTTCACAGCCGGAATGGAATATGTATGTTTGATAGAATAATAATCAAATGGATATTGATTTTGTTTTGCAAGCCCTGATTCAATACTTGTGTTTTGTTTATCTGGTCCTGAAAAATGACCCGATAGTTGCTAAATTCAGCAACTGCATTTGATGAAAAGCATGTTTACTCTGTGAGTCTCACCAGCTGGCCTCCTTACACAACGTTCCTTTTATGAAAACTCAATTTATGGTTTCCTAGGTTGCGGCGAGTGGTTGCATCGACTGGTTGCATTACTTCATTTGGTAACATAAAGGCTGGCTTATGTAAAACCTCTGGGTCCAGGAGGCCTCAGCTCTCCTCAGTGCTCTCTCACTCTCCCTCCCTCCTTCTCTTTCTCTCTCTCACCCTCCCTCCTCTCTTTCTCTCTCTCCCTCCCTCTATTTCTCTCTCTCCCTCCCTCCCTCTCTTTCACTCACTCTCTCTCTATCTCCCTCCCTCCCTCCCCTCTTCTCCCTCCCTCCCTCCTCTCTTTCTCTCTCCTTCCCTCTCTTTTTCTCTCTCTCTCTCTCTCTCTCTCTCTCTCTCTCTCTCTCTCTCTCTCTCTCTCTCTCTCTCTCTCTCTCCCTCCCTCCCAATCTTTCTCAGATTCCCACTCCCTCCCTCTCTATCTCTCTCTCTCTTTCTCTTTCTCCCTTCCTCTCTTTCTTTCACTCTCCCTCCCTCTCTTTCTCTTTCTTTCATGCTGCAGATTATTTAGAGGCGCATGCTGGTCAAAGTTGTTTATGTGAACTCCAAGCTGCCAGAATATATTTCTGGAGCTCTAGCATCACTGGAAAATAAGGATAATTCTTGACAGTCATTCACAGAACGGCTGATGTACAAAGAGCTTTATAAATACATTTCATTGATTGATGGTAATTTTGTTGCATTTTCTGGTTTAATCAATTTATTTATTAGTTTTTGGATCAAATTAAACGAAGTACAGTCGTGGCCAAACATTTTGTGAATGACACAAATATAAATTTTTACACAAAGTCTGCTACCTCAGTTTGTATGATGGCAATTTGCATATACTCCAGAATGTTATGTAGAGTGATCTTTGCCATGCAAATGAACTGACTCCCCCAAAAAAACATGTCCACTGCATTTCAGCCCTGCCACAAAAGGACCAGCTGACATCATGTCAGTGATTCTCCCGTTAACACAGGTGTGAGTGTTGACGAGGACAAGGCTGGAGATCACTCTGTCATGCTTGATTGAGTTCGAATAACAGACTGGAAGCTTCAAAAGGAGGGTGGTGCTTGGAATCATTGTTCTTCCTCTGTCATCCATGGTTACCTGCAAAGAAACACTTGCTGTCCTCATTGCTTTGCACTAAAAGGGCTTCACAGGCAAGGATGTTGTCCGGAGAAGACAAGGTGAGCGCTACCATCAGTCCTGTGCCATGCCAACAGTAAAGCATCCTGAGACCATTCATGTGTGGGGTTGCTTCTCAGCCAAGGGAATGGGCTCACTCACAATTTTGCCTAAGAACACAGCCATGAATAAAGAATGGTACCAACACATCCTCCGAGAGCAACTTCTCCCAACCATTCAGGAACAGTTTGGTGACGAACAATGCCTTTTCCAGCATGATGGAGCACCTTGCCATAAGTCAAAAGTGATAACTAAGTGACTTGGGGAACAAAACATCGATATTTTGGGTCCATGGCCAGGAAAATCCCCAGACCTTAATCCCATTGAGAATTTGTGGTCAATCCTCAAGAGGCAGGTGGACAAACAAAACCCCACAAATTCTGACAAACTCCAAGCATTGATTATGCATGAATGGGCTGCCATCAGTCAGGATGTCGCCCAGAAGTTAATTGACAGCATGCCAGGGCTGGATTGCAGAGGTCTTGAAAAAGAAGGGTCAACACTGCAAATATTGACTCTTTGCATCAACTTCATGTAATTGTCAATAAAAGCCCAGAACAGGTCTCAGGGCAGCCGAGCGGAAATGGAGGAAAACTCGCCTCCCTGCGGACCTGGCATCCTTTCACTCCCTCCTCTCTACATTTTCCTCCTCTGTCTCTGCTGCTAAAGCCACTTTCTACCACTCTAAATTCCAAGCATCTGCCTCTAACCCTAGGAAGCTCTTTGCCACCTTCTCCTCCCTCCTGAATCCTCCTCTCCCCCCCCCCTCCCTCTCTGCAGATGACTTCGTCAACCATTTTGAAAAGAAGGTCGACGACATCCGATCCTCGTTTGCTAAGTCAAACGACACCGCTGGTTCTGCTCACACTGCCCTACCCTGTGCTCTGACCTCCAGATGAAATCTCGCGTCTTGTGACGGCCGGCCGCCCAACAACCTGCCCGCTTGACCCTATCCCCTCCTCTCTTCTCCAGACCATTTCCGGAGACCTTCTCCCTTACCTCACCTCGCTCATCAACTCATCCCTGACCGCTGGCTACGTCCCTTCCGTCTTCAAGAGAGCGAGAGTTGCACCCCTTCTGAAAAAACCTACACTCGATCCCTCCGATGTCAACAACTACAGACTAGTACCCTTCTTTCTTTTCTCTCCAAAACTCTTGAACGTGCCGTCCTTGGCCAGCTCTTCCGCTATCTCTCTCAGAATGACCTTCTTGATCCAAATCAGTCAGGTTTCAAGACTAGTCATTCAACTGAGACTGCTCTTCTCTGTATCACGGAGGCGTTCCGCACTGCGAAAGCTAACTCTCTCTCCTCTGCTCTCATCCTTCTAGACCTATCGGCTGCCTTCGATACTGTGAACCATCAGATCCTCCTCACCACCCTCTCCGAGTTGGGCATCTCCGGCGCGGCCCACGCTTGGATTGCATCCTACCTGACAGGTCGCTCCTACCAGGTGGCATGGCGAGAATCTGTCTCCTCACCACGCGCTCTCACCACTGGTGTCCCCCAGGGCTCTGTTCTAGGCCCTCTCCTATTCTCGCTATACACCAAGTCACTTGGCTCTGTCATAACCTCACATGGTCTCTCCTATCATTGCTATGCAGACGACACACAATTAATCTTCTCCTTTCCCCCTTCTGATGACCAGGTGGCGAATCGCATCTCTGCATGTCTGGCAGACATATCAGTGTGGATGACGGATCACCACCTCAAGCTGAACCTCGGCAAGACGGAGCTGCTCTTCCTCCCGGGGAAGGACTGCCCGTTCCATGATCTCGCCATCACGGTTGACAACTCCATTGTGTCCTCCTCCCAGAGCGCTAAGAACCTTGGCGTGATCCTGGACAACACCCTGTAGTTCTCAACTAACATCAAGGCGGTGGCCCGTTCCTGTAGGTTCATGCTCTACAACATCCGCAGAGTACGACCCTGCCTCACACAGGAAGCGGCGCAGGTCCTAATCCAGGCACTTGTCATCTCCCGTCTGGATTACTGCAACTCGCTGTTGGCTGGGCTCCCTGCCTGTGCCATTAAACCCCTACAACTCATCCAGAACGCCGCAGCCCGTCTGGTGTTCAACCTTCCCAAGTTCTCTCACGTCACCCCGCTCCTCCGCTCTCTCCACTGGCTTCCAGTTGAAGCTCGCATCCGCTACAAGACCATGGTGCTTGCCTACGGAGCTGTGAGGGGAACGGCACCTCAGTACCTCCAGGCTCTGATCAGGCCCTACACCCAAAGAAGGGCACTGCGTTCATCCACCTCTGGCCTGCTCGCCTCCCTACCACTGAGGAAGTACAGTTCCCGCTCAGCCCAGTCAAAACTGTTCGCTGCTCTGGCCCCCCCAATGGTGGAACAAACTCCCTCACGACGCCAGGACAGCGGAGTCAATCACCACCTTCCGGAGACACCTGAAACCCCACCTATTTAAGGAATACCTAGGATAGGATAAAGTAATCCTTCTCACCCCCCCCCCCCCTTAAAAGATTTAGATGCACTATTGTAAAGTGGCTGTTCCACTGGATGTCATAAGGTGAATGCACCAATTTGTAAGTCGCTCTGGATAAGAGCGTCTGCTAAATGACTTAAATGTAATGTAAATGTGAAATGCTTGTAATTATACTTCAGTATTCCATCGTAACATCCGCCAAAAATATCTAAAGACACTGAAGCAGAAAACTTCGTGAAAATTCATATTTGTGTCATTCTCAAAACTTTTGGCCACGACTGTATATTCATTTGGATGTCGGTAGGGAGAATGAGGAGAGAGGAAGTGACATGTCCCAGGAGTGTTGCAATTCTTGACACACTCAAACCGGTGCGCCTGGCACCTACTACCATACCCTATTCAAAGGAACTTAAATATTTTATCTTGCCCATTCACCCTCTGAATGGCACACATACTGTATACAGTCCATGTCTCTATTGTCTCAAGGGTTAAACATTATTCTTTAACCTGTCTCCTCCCCTTCATCTACACTGATTGAAATGGATTTAGCCGGTGACATCATTAAGGGATCATAGCTTTCACCTGGATTCACCTGGTCAGTCTATGTCATGGAAAGAGCAGGTGTTCCTAGTGTTTTGTACACTCAGTGCCTATCCATTGTTTAGCTGGAATGGAATATTGGTATCGTGTATATTTAACATATACATTCAACATCGGAAATATATCCTCATGCTATAATGTTTGCCTTTTGTGAACTAACACTTGCACTTGACTTTTGTCTCCCATACTAGCTCTAACTTTGCTGATAGCTACTTTACTGAAGAGAAATGTACTTACTATGACTGTGATATGTGGTTGTCCCACCTAGCCATCTTAAGATGAATGCACTTACTATAACTGTGATGTGTGGTTGTCCCACCTAGCCATCTTAAGATGAATGCACTTACTATAACTGTGATATGTGGTTGTCCCACCTAGCCATCTTAAGATGAATGCACTTACTATAACTGTGATGTGTGGTTGTCCCACCTAGATGATCTTAAGATGAATGTCCCACTTAAGATGAATATAACTGTGATATGTGGTTGTCCCACACCTAGCCATCTTGTGATATGTGATGAAGATGAATGCACTTACTATGACTGTGATATGTGGTTGTCCCACCTAGCCATCTTAAGATGAATGCACTTACTATAACTGTGATATGTGGTTGTCCCACCTAGCCATCTTAAGATGAATGCACTTACTATAACTGTGATATGTGGTTGTCCCACCTAGCCATCTTAAGATGAATGCACTTACTATGACTGTGATATGTGGTTGTCCCACCTAGCCATCTTAAGATGAATGCACTTACTATAACTGTGATATGTGGTTGTCCCACCTAGCCATCTTAAGATGAATGTACTTACTATGACTGTGATATGTGGTTGTCCCACCTAGCCATCTTAAGATGAATGCACTTACTATAACTGTGATATGTGGTTGTCCCACCTAGCCATCTTAAGATGAATGTACTTACTATAACTGTGATATGTGGTTGTCCCACCTAGCCATCTTAAGATGAATGCACTTACTATAACTGTGATATGTGGTTGTCCCACCTAGCCATCTTAAGATGAATGTACTTACTATAACTGTGATATGTGGTTGTCCCACCTAGCCATCTTAAGATGAATGTACTTACTATAACTGTGATATGTGGTTGTCCCACCTAGCCATCTTAAGATGAATGCACTTACTATAACTGTGATATGTGGTTGTCCCACCTAGCCATCTTAAGATGAATGTACTTACTATGACTGTGATATGTGGTTGTCCCACCTAGCCATCTTAAGATGAATGCACTTACTATAACTGTGATATGTGGTTGTCCCACCTAGCATCTTAAGATGAATGTACTTACTATGACTGTGATATGTGGTTGTCCCACCTAGCCATCTTAAGATGAATGTACTTACTATAACTGTGATATGTGGTTGTCCCACCTAGCCATCTTAAGATGAATGCACTTACTATAACTGTGATATGTGGTTGTCCCACCTAGCCATCTTAAGATGAATGCACTTACTATAACTGTGATATGTGGTTGTCCCACCTAGCCATCTTAAGATGAATGTACTTACTATGACTGTGATATGTGGTTGTCCCACCTAGCCATCTTAAGATGAATGTACTTACTATGACTGTGATATGTGGTTGTCCCACCTAGCCATCTTAAGATGAATGCACTTACTATAACTGTGATATGTGGTTGTCCCACCTAGCCATCTTAAGATGAATGTACTTACTATGACTGTGATATGTGGTTGTCCCACCTAGCCATCTTAAGATGAATGCACTTACTATAACTGTGATATGTGGTTGTCCCACCTAGCCATCTTAAGATGAATGCACTTACTATAACTGTGATGTGTGGTTGTCCCACCTAGCCATCTTAAGATGAATGCACTTACTATAACTGTGATATGTGGTTGTCCCACCTAGCCATCTTAAGATGAATGCACTTACTATAACTGTGATGTGTGGTTGTCCCACCTAGCCATCTTAAGATGAATGCACTTACTATAACTGTGATATGTGGTTGTCCCACCTAGCCATCTTAAGATGAATGTACTTACTATGACTGTGATATGTGGTTGTCCCACCTAGCCATCTTAAGATGAATGCACTTACTATAACTGTGATATGTGGTTGTCCCACCTAGCCATCTTAAGATGAATGCACTTACTATAACTGTGATGTGTGGTTGTCCCACCTAGCCATCTTAAGATGAATGCACTTACTATGACTGTGATATGTGGTTGTCCCACCTAGCCATCTTAAGATGAATGCACTTACTATAACTGTGATATGTGGTTGTCCCACCTAGCCATCTTAAGATGAATGTACTTACTATGACTGTGATATGTGGTTGTCCCACCTAGCCATCTTAAGATGAATGCACTTACTATAACTGTGATATGTGGTTGTCCCACCTAGCCATCTTAAGATGAATGTACTTACTATAACTGTGATATGTGGTTGTCCCACCTAGCCATCTTAAGATGAATGCACTTACTATAACTGTGATATGTGGTTGTCCCACCTAGCCATCTTAAGATGAATGTACTTACTATAACTGTGATATGTGGTTGTCCCACCTAGCCATCTTAAGATGAATGTACTTACTATAACTGTGATATGTGGTTGTCCCACCTAGCCATCTTAAGATGAATGCACTTACTATAACTGTGATATGTGGTTGTCCCACCTAGCCATCTTAAGATGAATGTACTTACTATGACTGTGATATGTGGTTGTCCCACCTAGCCATCTTAAGATGAATGCACTTACTATAACTGTGATATGTGGTTGTCCCACCTAGCCATCTTAAGATGAATGTACTTACTATGACTGTGATATGTGGTTGTCCCACCTAGCCATCTTAAGATGAATGTACTTACTATAACTGTGATATGTGGTTGTCCCACCTAGCCATCTTAAGATGAATGCTTACTATACTGTGATAACTAGCCATCTTAAGATGAATATGTGATATGTGGTTGTCCCACCTAGCCATCTTAAGATGAATGCACTTACTATAACTGTGATATGTGGTTGTCCCACCTAGCCATCTTAAGATGAATGTACTTACTATGACTGTGATATGTGGTTGTCCCACCTAGCCATCTTAAGATGAATGCACTTACTATAACTGTGATATGTGGTTGTCCCACCTAGCCATCTTAAGATGAATGCACTTACTATAACTGTGATATGTGGTTGTCCCACCTAGCCATCTTAAGATGAATGTACTTACTATGACTGTGATATGTGGTTGTCCCACCTAGCCATCTTAAGATGAATGCACTTACTATAACTGTGATATGTGGTTGTCCCACCTAGCCATCTTAAGATGAATGCACTTACTATAACTGTGATGTGTGGTTGTCCCACCTAGCCATCTTAAGATGAATGCACTTACTATAACTGTGATATGTGGTTGTCCCACCTAGCCATCTTAAGATGAATGCACTTACTATAACTGTGATGTGTGGTTGTCCCACCTAGCCATCTTAAGATGAATGCACTTACTATAACTGTGATATGTGGTTGTCCCACCTAGCCATCTTAAGATGAATGCACTTACTATAACTGTGATATGTGGTTGTCCCACCTAGTCTTAAGATGAATGCCTTACTATAACTGTGATGTGCCATCTCTTAAGATGAATGCACTTACTATAACTGTGATATGTGGTTGTCCCACCTAGCCATCTTAAGATGAATGCACTTACTATAACTGTGATATGTGGTTGTCCCACCTAGCCATCTTAAGATGAATGCACTTACTATAACTGTGATATGTGGTTGTCCCACCTAGCCATCTTAAGATGAATGCACTTACTATGACTGTGATATGTGGTTGTCCCACCTAGCCATCTTAAGATGAATGCACTTACTATAACTGTGATATGTGGTTGTCCCACCTAGCCATCTTAAGATGAATGCACTTACTATAACTGTGATATGTGGTTGTCCCACCTAGCCATCTTAAGATGAATGCACTTACTATGACTGTGATATGTGGTTGTCCCACCTAGCCATCTTAAGATGAATGTACTTACTATAACTGTGATATGTGGTTGTCCCACCTAGCCATCTTAAGATGAATGTACTTACTATAACTGTGATATGTGGTTGTCCCACCTAGCCATCTTAAGATGAATGTACTTACTATAACTGTGATATGTGGTTGTCCCACCTAGCCATCTTAAGATGAATGCATTTACTATGACTGTGATATGTGGTTGTCCCACCTAGCCATCTTAAGATGAATGCACTTACTATAACTGTGATATGTGGTTGTCCCACCTAGCCATCTTAAGATGAATGTACTTACTATGACTGTGATATGTGGTTGTCCCACCTAGCCATCTTAAGATGAATGCACTTACTATAACTGTGATATGTGGTTGTCCCACCTAGCCATCTTAAGATGAATGTACTTACTATGACTGTGATATGTGGTTGTCCCACCTAGCCATCTTAAGATGAATGTACTTACTATAACTGTGATATGTGGTTGTCCCACCTAGCCATCTTAAGATGAATGCACTTACTATAACTGTGATATGTGGTTGTCCCACCTAGCCATCTTAAGATGAATGCACTTACTATAACTGTGATATGTGGTTGTCCCACCTAGCCATCTTAAGATGAATGTACTTACTATGACTGTGATATGTGGTTGTCCCACCTAGCCATCTTAAGATGAATGCACTTACTATAACTGTGATATGTGGTTGTCCCACCTAGCCATCTTAAGATGAATGCACTTACTATAACTGTGATATGTGGTTGTCCCACCTAGCCATCTTAAGATGAATGCACTTACTATAACTGTGATATGTGGTTGTCCCACTTAGCCATCTTAAGATGAATGTACTTACTATAACTGTGATATGTGGTTGTCCCACCTAGCCATCTTAAGATGAATGTACTTACTATGACTGTGATATGTGGTTGTCCCACCTAGCCATCTTAAGATGAATGTACTTACTATAACTGTGATATGTGGTTGTCCCACCTAGCCATCTTAAGATGAATGTACTTACTATGACTGTGATATGTGGTTGTCCCACCTAGCCATCTTAAGATGAATGCACTTACTATGACTGTGATATGTGGTTGTCCCACCTAGCCATCTTAAGATGAATGTACTTACTATAACTGTGATATGTGGTTGTCCCACCTAGCCATCTTAAGATGAATGCACTTACTATAACTGTGATATGTGGTTGTCCCACCTAGCCATCTTAAGATGAATGCACTAACTGTAAGGCGCTCTGGATAAGAGCATCTGCTAAATGACTAGAATGTAAATGTAAAATGTTAGGCCTCGTCCCAAGTGGCACCCTATTCCTTATATAATGCACTACTTTTGATCAGAGCCCAGATCTCATATTATTGTATTGATTCAGTTTTTAATATTTGTTTTTACAAATGTAATAATATGCTCAGTTCTTTATTAAAACAGTCTTGATTTGTCACATTTGACTGTGTAAAACCTTGCAGTGCTACTTTTTCTCTCCGAGAGAGGTGGATATATCTCGTTTTGCAACTAAATGTGATTGTCTCTCTGAAATGTAACCATCTAGTGATATACTTCAAACAAATACATGTCTGTCATTGAACAACCCCATGTCATGATTAGATGGGGAGGGGGGGACACCAATCTGTTTTGTAAGTTCATTATTAAACATAAAAAGATCATTTACCAACATTTAAAAAAAATGGATTCAGCATTTTGGAATGAAACTCTTCATAAGACCTGTAACACCTTGTCAATGCGTGTCAAAGGGGGTTACCTCTGTCTTCCTAGCTGTCTGTCTGTCTGTCTGTCTGTCTGTCTGTCTGTCTGTCTGTCTGTCTGTCTGTCTGTCTGTCTGTCTGTCTGTCTGTCTGTCTGTCTGTCTGTCTGTCTGTCTGTCTGTCTGTCTGTCTGTCTGTCTGTCTGTCTGTCTGCCTGTCTGCCTGTCTGCCTGTCTCTCTCTCTCTCTCTCTCTCTCTCTCTCTCTCTCTCTCTCTCTCTCTCTCTCTCTCTCTCTCTCTCAGCCTAACCCACCACCTGCTATCTGTCTTCCTAGCTGTCTGTCTGTCTGTCTGTCTGTCTACCTGGCTATCTATCTCTCTCTCTCTCTCTCTCTCTCTCTCTCTCTCTCTCTCTCTCTCTCTCTCTCTCTCTCTCTCTCTCTCTCTCTCTCTCTCTCTCTCTCTCTCTCTCTCCTAACCCACCACCTGCTATCTGTCTGCCTCTCTCTCTCTCTCTCTCTCTCTCTCTCTCTCTCTCTCTCTCTCTCTCTCTCTCTCTCTCTCTCTCGCTGTCTCATAAACACACACACACACACCCACTCTCTCTCACACACTCTAACCTTCTCTCTCCCTCCCTGTCCTCTCATCTTGATCCTACTGTATGTTGAAAAAAGAAAACTATTGGCTATAATGATAGATGTAATCGCATTGTAAAAACTGTTTTTCGGAATGATGTGGCTTAATCTTTGCAAATAACATAAAATCGTTGCATTGTTTTCCAATGTCTGGTACACATTGCTTAGGGGTAACATTTCTGTTACAGTTTCAACTTGAGTACACAAGGTGTTCTTCCCCACACTAGATAAGGTGAGAGAGTAATGCGCTGAGGCGCACAATCTCAGTATGATAATCCAACCTTGTGCTCCTGTGGCAGGGAGCTCAAAGGAAGAGCTCCCGAGTGGTGCAGCGTTCTAATGCGCTACGTCTCATTGCTAGAGGCGTCACGACAGATACACTGGTTCGAATCCAGGTTGCGTCACAACCTGAAGTGATTGGGCGTCACACAATTAGCCCAGGGTCGTCCAAGTTTGGCCGGTGTATGCTGTCATTGTAAATAAGAATTTGTTCTTAACTGACTTGCCTAGTTAAATGTATGTATTTTTTTTTAAATATCCCCAGATTCATATTGTAGTAGAGGGAGTCTAACCCAATGAACAGCTTTCAGCCTCAATACTGTAAGTGAGAAAACCATCGATTACACCACTAGAATTCTACTACTATCCATTTTTCAAAATTGTCCACAAATGAAATGTTACAAACTTCCCTAAAATACCTTTTTATGGAGGCATCACATATTGACTACCTGACTGAATAAATATATAAATTAAAATAGTACATACTGGTACGTACATACACACACACACTGATGCATGTTGTCACGCTGGCATGAAGGATCGGGAGACAAATGACAAAAACATAACAAAAACATAGGGTTGAAAACTAAACAAAAGATCTAGAAGTACCTTGAATAGCAGTGGAGTCAGACTGACGGGTTGTGGCGGCGTTGGAAGGGCCAGTAGCAGTGGCGTCAGACTGACGGGTTGTGGCGGCGTTGGAAGGGCCAGTAGCAGTGGCGTCAGACTGACGGGTTGTGGCGGCGTTGGAAGGGCCAGTAGCAGTGGCGTCAGACTGACGGGTTGTGGCGGCGTTGGAAGGGCCAGTAGCAGTGGAGTCAGACTGACGGGTTGTGGCGGCGTTGGAAGGGCCAGTAGCAGTGGCGTCAGACTGACGGGTTGTGGCGGCGTTGGAGGGGCCAGTAGCAGTGGCGTCAGACTGACGGGTTGTGGCGGCGTTGGAAGGGCCAGTAGCAGTGGCGTCAGACTGACGGGTTGTGGCGGCGTTGGAAGGGCCAGTAGCAGTGGCGTCAGACTGACGGGTTGTGGCGGCGTTGGAAGGGCCAATTGTAGCTGCTGAACTTGCGTGCGTCATCGGACCGACACATTGTGGCGACGTCGGACAGCCCAGTTGCAGCTGCCGGAGTTGCGGCGGCGCCGGTCGGATCAGTCGCAGTGTCGTCGGACAATTACTAATCACTGGGAATAGTTGCCAGGTGTGCGTAATGAAAGTTCCGAAGGGATCTGTGACACATGTATTAATAGTGTACATGCACACCAAATCATGTACAGCATGTAAGCATGCACACACATACACATGTACATACACATGTACACACACACACACAAACATACACTTTGCCTTTGATATCATAATGCACTACCATTCATTTTTTAATCTTGGCATTTTCTTTAATCTTGTTAAATTATTGTATTTGTTTCTGTTGGTGTGCTGACAGCTTTTGTTATCCACTCTTATGTGGAAAAGCAACACGAAGGGTAATAGTATTGGCTTACTGAGGAACAGACCTTGTCAGAAGTATAACCTCAAAGCTTGTTACTCTTCTGCTGATGCTGTGTGTGTTCAGTCAAACATCCTCAGTATAAGAGCAGTGCATTGGGTGATTCATTATTCTGCTACTGATAAGTAAGAGGCCTTTCATTTCTCTATGAAGAATGCATGTCTATCTCCGAATGTTTATTCAATAACTGAAGTATATGGTCTTGGAGAGGATACACTGGCCATTGTTCAGCTAAACAGTTCCATATGTGTGGAAGAACGGCAGAGGGGATTCATTGTTCTGCTGATGTATGACTTGTATTGCAGACGGCAGAGGTCCTTGAACACTCATATGATGCTGGTGTTACTGACGTTTATTTGCTTTAGGCTCATTTAACACCATAGCTGGAATTTAGGAGGCACTTATGTCTTACTACACCTGAAGTTCTCAAAGTGTCAGGTTTCTCTGTTAGTTACTTTGGATTTAAAATGTGCTTGTTGGAGGAAGGGACACTTTTATGGACATTTCATCTGCCTACTGATTCATTTGGGACCTGAACAAGCCTTCTTTGTTACATTTGACTTCAATACACTGTGCAATAAACCGTTTATTTACCATAGATTATCAGTTACAGATGTACTTGATAAACAACTTATTTCTCAGATATGCACAAGACGTTGTTAGAAATGTTATGGACGTATGCCATTTTCACATAATCCCAAGCATATTGGGTAATAACAAGGGTGTAAGAGGAAGTGTAAAAACAAGAGTGTAAGAGGGACATGGAAAAGAGTTCTTCAATGCGGCCATTTTCTCCATCCAGTGATGTTAAATATTGCAGCCCACCAGTCTGCCTAATGGTGCTATAGCTGAACACCATCTGTTCGTTCAGGCGCCTCGCCCACTCCCTCGCCCACTCCCTCGTCCACTGCCTCGCCCACTCCCTCGCCCACTCCCTTGTCCACTCCCTCCAGGGAGCCTGGAGTAAACAAGCCATGAAGCTCTTCAAAACGTTTTGGGGTATCATCTTGACTCATCTTCACAGACACATCTCAGATAAACACTGTCCTGTCTAATGAGGTCACTAACGGGCCTTGTTACCTAGACTGCACACTCACACAGATGATCAAAAACACTGGTTGTACATAATGCCTGGATCTAAACGATTAAATCATCCAACGTCACCATAAGGTTCTCTATAAGAGAGAAAAATAGAATCCATATTAGCTTTTGATAGATTGATGGTCATTTTGTTTAATGTTCCTGACACATCACATTGGGACTGTACGATCTAATGGAGAATGTTTCAATATGGAGGCTGACATCACCACAACACTGAGACTGTTGTTCATTAGGGGACTGAGTTTGTCTGGATAATAACAGTCTGTCTCGTCATGGAGCCTTGCCCCTCTCATTGTCCTCCCTCCCTGGAGCAGAGCAGACATAAAGGGGAGGCAAGAGGAGGCAGGACCCAGCAGCTGGGTCTGGTTTGGCTCTGGCCTGCTTCACTTTGGGTCTGAGTCTACGCTCAGGCATCGTTCCTCGGCAGGCTATGGGGTGAAACAGAGGTGGCAGGCGGCCAACCGCTCTGGGGGTTGGGTTCAAGTTTAGGCTCCGAGACCCCAAAATGATAAGGTGAGGGGTCGTAAAGAAGTCAGGAAGCCATTGTTTTTAGAAATTCCAATAATTTGGTTATTTAAGCTGACCGGGCTGTGCAGGCAGGGCCCCCCCTTACTGCACTGAGAGGCCTGCACACCATCATCCTATTAACCACATCTGTGCTGGCCAGAAGTGCACCGCTACTGGGAGAGTGGGAGAAGTAGAGAGTAATGGGGGGGGGGGGGGGGGGGTATGAATGTGTGTGGGTAGTGCTATTCTGGGAGAAAGTATAGAGAATGAGTGTGCAAGATAAAGCTCAGCCCTGAAACTGAAACCCCAGTTACACAACACACCCCAGAAAACCCAGTATTTGGGGCTCCATTCATGGCTGATGATAGTGATGTCATGACAACCAAGTTTTTTCTTTATGAAGATATATTTAGCTGTTTTTTACACAAACTAAAGTTTGCTGTTTTATTCTCCAATAGTTTGTTGCTGTGTTTGACCTTGTAAACAAACTACTGCAGAGGGAGTACTTGTGTAAGGTGGGCGGTGTAAATGGAACCTGTAGAGTGAGCTTTAATATAACACCAGTTTACATTATGACACTTTCCTGTTATTGATGAAGTGGTTCGGGGTATTTCCTTTAGGCGTAAAAAGCACTGATAGGAATCCATTATCTCCACTAATGAGCCGTTTTAGAGGCTTTAGCCTCTCCCTGACCACATGCTATTGGCCCGGAATGTGGGAAGGCATCTTCTTATAGTAACACAAGACTTATGTATTATCTGCTCTTAAAGGCTGAAGGAATGTTCGGTGTACATTGGATGCCAGACATTCACTGATACTTTGCTTCATTTGAATCAGATTTCACAATTTAGTGTTCCCAGTGTTCCAATGGTTAAAATGTCTGATCTAATCTAATCTTTACACGACTACTTAATAAAAGTGAATAAAGCAATGATGAGACCCACTAACTCCACACTACCTTTCTCCCCATGCTCAACCCTATCTGTGTCAGCACAAACTTTGGGACACACCAACAGTCATTGTCTAATCAACATAATGATCTCTGTGTGATTTAACTTCGATGGCTCATCTTCCTCTGTTTGTTCTAGCAGAGGAGACAAACTCATTAGCACCATAAAGTGCAAAAATCTAAAACCAAAACACAGAATAAAAGATGAGGTGTTTTTGAAAAACTACTGAGAGAAAACTCTAGCAAACAGTTCAAATGGCTTCATATCAAACGTGGAGCTGGAGGAAATGAAAGGCAGATGTGATGGCATACCGTCGAACTAAAACAAACAACGTGCAAACACACATCTACAAAAGTTCCACAACTACACAATACATTATTTACCATTCTTTACCATTTCTATGGGTCACAAAATAATCGGAAACACAACCAAAACAAACAGCAAAGTCACAAGCTTGATTTAGTCATTGTGTGCTTTGAATATGGGACCAAATACTTAACTTTTTATTACTTTAATACAATACACATAAGTGAATTTGTCCCAATACTTTTGGTCCCCTAAAGTGGTAGGACTATGTACAAAAGGTGCTGTAATTTCTAAACGGTTCACCCAATATGGATGATAATACCCTCAAATGAACCGTACTGGAGTGCAGAGCCAAAACAACAAAAAAATATGTCACTGTCCCAATACTTTTGGAACTCACTGTACATTCTAATCAATATGTGACGGCATGGGAGAGGGGGCAGGATGTCTGACTCTCTAGCTCTCTCTCTCCTCGCACACTGATGTGTGAAGTGTGTAAGTGCTATGAACCAATATCATCCGTCACAGAAAAACACCCCTCTATTTTAGTCCACTGGAAAAAGCAACAGAAAACATGTTATAAATCATACTCTATTTCATAGGGAATGTATGAGACAATATACAGCACTAAAACTAAAGTTCAATATCCTTGCAATTGTGCCTATTTAATTGCCATTTTGTCATGCAGAATTAAACTACGCTTCACAAACACTGCCACAAGCACGCACGCACACACAGAAAGACGGAGACAGACACAGTCACATAGAGATTTTACACACACACATACAAACACATACATACTGTAGGGAGCGAGTTCACTTCATAGAGATCATGTTGCAGCGTTGCAGTTCCAGCTCTGCTGTGTCGTGTGACACTCCAGCTTCTGTTTATGCTGATAATACGCACGTACACCAGAGTTGACAGGGCACTTGATCTGTTTTGATACATTCTCGGGCCCTGCTCCGCTGGCACTATCGGAAATGACAATTTCTCACTTGAGGAAGATTATAAATATACAAAGAAACACGTTTTGTCTTCACAATACACATGTCAATTGTAAACGGCTCCATTGTCAGAACAAGACATTCCTTCATCTGACTTCACAGCATGACTGATGACAGCAGTGAGCAGCAAACTAGCTAGCGTTAGCATCTGAACAAACGTTGGCAGTAAGCAGATATTCCTATTCCAGACAACTCAGAGGATCATCTCTTTATGCTAACTACCCACAATCCCCCTAAAGTGCTTTAATTGTAGCGGCACATCGGTGGATGCAGACAGACATCCAGGTTCTGTGGTGTTGCATGTTCTGATACCCTGCTTGTGAGTTCAAATTCTCAGCATGCTGCCGTATGTTCAGGGTGGCAGGTAGCCTAGTGGTTAGAACATTGGACTAGTAACAGAAAGGTTCCAAGATTGAATCCCGGAGCTGACAAGATAATTTTAAAAAATCTGTCGTTCTGCCCCTGAACAAGTTAACCCAGTGTTCTAGGCCGACATTGAAAATAAGAATTTGTTCTTAACTGACTTGTCTAGTTAAATAAAGGTAAAATAAATGTTTAAAAAACATTTGTAGGGGGAACATAAACATTTAGAGAGGGGTGTTTGCCTGTGTGTGTGGCTGTGGTTGTTGGTGTCTCATGAGGTGAGGGTGGTTGAACTGAAATGACAAAATAACTTCATCAAAACTGGATGGGTTGGTCGCTGTAGAGGGAGGGTGTGTGTTGTATATTTTCCGGAGAGGTTGGCTGAAGAGCCAGCCACTGTTGTGCTGCTGTGTTCTTGTACCGCTGAGGACCCAGGGGAAGCGCTGTCTCTATGACATCTCTCTCTCTTTCTCTCTCTCTCCCTCTATCTTGCTCTCCCTTCTCGTATTCTCTCTCTCTCTCCCTCGTTCTCTCTCTCCCTCTCTCCCCTTCTCAGTTTCCTCTGTTCTTTGATCTGCTCCTCTGTTTGGCAGCAGCTGTTTGCCTCCTTCTGTGAGAAGATCCCTGCACACGTTGGAGAAATGACAGAATTAAAGCTGGGGAACAAACAAAGTAACAAAGCCAAAACAGCCTTGCAGTCCATAAAATAGTTATTCATCTGAAAACTGAGATAAAACATAAGATAAACTGAGATAAAACAGAAAAAAATACAGATCACACAGAAATCTGTTAAAGACAATCAAACACTGAGACATTAAATCCATCATTTTAATCCAGTTGATGTAGCTATGTTTTAACAGAGCATCGCAATAGAGCTTGCATATATTCCACTGGTTTATATTATGTATTATGGTGCCATGTTTCTGCATGCCCTTTTCAACACATACACACACACACACACACACACACATGCGTACACACACTCAGGGAGGTGACATGACAGAGTGGGCAGTATAGAATACATCAGCACCTCAACCGTGGCAGAGAGAAGAGGAGAGGAGGGGAGAAGAGGAGAGGAGGGGAGCGGAGGAGGAGAGATTTGGCACCCATGTGATTTGTTAGCTCCTGGGGCGTTTTTCTCCCTCTATCTATCCCTCACCCTCTCTGTTTTTTGACTATTCTCCTGAGCGCTCAGTCCCTGACAGCGGCACCATGACAGGAAGTTTTTTTTTCATGGCAGCCTCTTTCCTCCCTCTCAGCAAAACAGGCTTCAGTCTGCTGCACTGGCCTGCTAGCACAAGCCTGTCTGAGGTCCCCCTCCCCCTCTGTCCCCCTTCTCACTCCCTCCCACTCTCAATCGGTCTCTCTTGTTGACTTTTATACTTCCTCTTTGCTCAGCCTTTCCCTATCATTCAGCTTCTCTCTCATTCCATCTATCCGGATTGGTGTTCCTTACACCCATCATCACTTCATGCGAATCACAACATGGTCACTTTCTGTGGGAGCGTTCTCTGCGCTTTGTCTTTTTTCACCAGATTCACAATGAACCTACTCTTTCATTTCCCTATTTCCTGTCTGTCTGTCTGTCTGTCTGTCTGTCTGTCTGTCTGTCTGTCTGTCTGTCTGTCTGTCTGTCTGTCTGTCTGTCTGTCTGTCTGTCTGTCTGTCTGTCTGTCTGTCTGTCTGTCTGTCTGTCTGTCTGTCTGTCTGTCTGTCTGTCTGTCTGTCTGTCTGTCTGTCTGTGTCTCTCTCTCTTTCTCTTTCTCTCTCTCTCTCTCTCTCTCTCTCTCTCTCTCTCTCTCTCTCTCTCTCTCTCTCTCTCTCTCTCTCTCTCTCTCTCTCTCTCTCTCTCTCTCTCTCTCTCTCTCTCTCTGTGAGTGAGCCATTCACAGAGGCTCCTCTCCTGTCTGACTCACAGAGAATTGTCTGGGAGGGTGTTGAGAAAACAGCTAACTGCTGATGGATTAGGAGATTTGCGATGTAATCTTCCCATAGTGGAAGAGCCCCCAGCCATGGATATGCTGTCATCGCTATTATTAATAAAGATATAAGGGATTAAATCAGCTAAATGAGTGAAAGTTCTCTCCCATTTTACAAAGCAAGCATTTGTCCAACATCAACCCTTCCCTAAACCTGGGAAACACTATGCTATTGTATGTTTTTCTTCCATAAAGATGGAATGTTTTTACCTGGCAGATCAAATCCAAACTAGGTTGTAACAAGGGATGATAAAAGCCCACTGGGCAAAAACTGGTTGAATCAACATTGTTTCCACATCATTTCAACAAAAACATTATATGTGATGAGGTTGAATCAGCATGGAAAACTGATGGGATTTGAAAAAAGTAATCCATTTAAGGACGTTTCATCTTTATTTCACCCAACTTTTAATCTAATGACATGGTGAAATGTTTTGTTGATTTCACATTGAATTCTCGTTAGTTGACACCTCAACCAAATGTAAATCAAAACGAATCAAATCAAATCAAACTTTATTTGCCACATGCGCCGAATACAAGTGTAGACTTTACTGTGAAATGTCTACTTACCAGCCTGTAACCAACAGTGTAGACTTTACCATGAAATGTCTACTTACAAGCCTGTAACCAACAGTGTAGACTTTACCATGAAATGTCTACTTACAAGCCTGTAACCAACAGTGTAGACTTTACCATGAAATGTCTACTTACCAGCCTGTAACCAACAGTGTAGAGTTTACCATGAAATGTCTACTTACCAGCCTGTAACCAACAGTGTAGAGTTTACCATGAAATGTCTACTTACAAGCCTGTAACCAACAGTGTAGAGTTTACCATGAAATGTCTACTTACAAGCCTGTAACCAACAGTGTAGACTTTACCATGAAATGTCTACTTACAAGCCTGTAACCAACAGTGTAGAGTTTACCATGAAATGTCTACTTACCAGCCTGTAACCAACAGTGTAGACTTTACCATGAAATGTCTACTTACAAGCCTGTAACCAACAGTGTAGACTTTACCATGAAATGTCTACTTACAAGCCTGTAACCAACAGTGTAGACTTTACCATGAAATGTCTACTTACCAGCCTGTAACCAACAGTGTAGACTTTACTGTGAAATGTCTACTTACCAGCCTGTAACCAACAGTGTAGACTTTACCATGAAATGTCTACTTACAAGCCTGTAACCAACAGTGCAGTTCAAGAAGAAAAAAATATTTACCAAGTAGACTAAAATAAAAAGTACTAATAAAAAGTAACACAATAAGAATAACTATAATGAGGCTATATACAGGGGGCACCGATACCGAGTCAGTGTGCAGGAGTACAGGCTAGTTGAGGTAATTTGTACATGTAGGTGGGGGCGAAGTGACTATGCATAGGTAACAAACAAACAGCGAGTTTGTGGAGTCTCTCACAATTTTATGGGCTTTCCTCTGACACCGTTTATTATATATGTCCTGGATGGCAGGAAACTTGGTCCCAGTGATGTACTGGGCCGTTTGCACAACCCTCTGTAGCGCCTTAGGTCAGATGCCGAGCAGTTGCCATACCAGGTAGTGATGCAACCGGTCAGGATGCTCTCAATGGTGTAGCTTTTGGTGTAGCTTTTGAGGATCTGGAGGCCCATGCCAAATCTTGGTATGTTTGGACCATGATAGTTTGTTGGTGATGTGGACAACAAGGAACTTGAAACTCTCAACCCGCTGCATTACAGCCCCGTCGACGAGAATGGGGACCTGTTTGGCCCGCATTGTTCTGTCGTCCACGATTTTGTCTTGTTCACATTGAGGGAGGGGTTGTTGTCCCAGCACCACACTGCCAGTTCTCTGACCTCCTCCCTATAGGCCGTTTCATCGTTGTTGGTGATCAGGCCTACTACCACTGTTGTGTCATCAGCAAACTTAATGATGGTGTTGATGGTGTTGGAGTTGTGTTTGGCCACGCAGTCATGGGTGAACAGGGAATACAGGAGGGATTAAGAACACACTCCTGAGGGGCCCCAGTGTGAAGGATCAGCGTGGCAGACGTATTGGTGCCTACTCTTACCACCTGGGGCGGCCCGTCAGGAAGTCCAGGATCCAGTTGCAGAGGGAGGTATTTAGTCCCAGAGTACCTTAGTGATGAGCTTCGTGGGCACTATGGTGTTGAATGCTGAGCTGTAGTCGATAAACAGCATTCTCACATACAGTGGGGCACCAATTGTGCAAGTTCTCCCACTTAAAAAGATGAGAGAGGCCTGTAATTTTCATCATAGGTACACTTCCACTATGGCAGACAAAATGAAGAGAAAAAAATCCAGAAAATCACATTGTAGGATTTTTTATTATGGTGGAAAATAAGTATTTGGTCACCTACAAACAAGCAAGATTTCTGGCTCTCACAGACCTGTAACTTCTTCTTTAAGAGGCTCCTCTGTCCTCGACTCATTACCTGTATTAATGGCACCTGTTTGAACTTGTTATCAGTATAAAATACACCTGTCCACAACCTCAAACAGTCACACTCCAAACTCCACTATGGCCAAGACCAAAGAGCTGTCAAAGGACAACAGAAACTAAATTGTAGACCTGCACCGGGCTGGGAAGACTGAATCTGCAATAGGTAAGCAGCTTGGTTTGAAGAAATCAACTGTGGGAGCAATTATTAGGAAATGGAAGACATGCAAGACCACTGATAATCTCCCTCGATCTGGGGCTCCATGCAAGATCTCACCCCGTGGGGTCAAAATGATCACAAGAACAGTGAGCAAAAATCTCAGAACCACAAGGGGGGACCTAGTGAATGACCTGCAGAGAGCTGGGACCAAAGTAACAAAGCCTACCATCAGTACCAACCTACGCCGCCAGGGACTCAAATCCTGCAGTGCCAGACGTGTCCCCCTGCTTAAGCCAGTACATGTCCAGGCCTGTCTGAAGGCCCGTCTGAAGTTTGCTAGAGAGCATTTGGATGATCCAGAAGAAGATTGGGAGAATGTCATATGGTCGTTGTGTTTGGAGGGCAAAGAATGCTGAGTTGCATCCAAAGAACACCATACCTACTGTGAAGCATGGGGGTGGAAACATCATGCTTTGGGGCTGTTTTTCTGCAAAGGGACCAGTACGACTGGTCCATGTAAAGGAAATAATAAATGGAGCCATGTATTGTGAGATTTTGAGTGAAAACCTCCTTCCATCAGCAAGGGCATTGAAGATGAAACGTGGCTGGGTCTTTCAGCATGACAATGATCCCAAACACACTGCTCGGGCAACGAAGGAGTGGCTTCGTAAGAAGCATTTCAAGGTCCTGGAGTGGCCTAGCCAGTCTCCAGATCTCAACCCCATAGAAAATCTTTGGAGGGAGTTGAAAGTCCGTGTTGCCCAGCAACAGCCCCAAAACATCACTGCTCTAGAGGAGATCTGCATGGAGGAATGGGCCAAAATACCAGCAACAGTGTGTGAAAACCTTGTGAAGACTTACAGAAAACGTTTGACCTCTGTCATTGCCAACAAAGGGTGTATAACAAAGTATTGAGATAAACTTTTGTTATTGACCAAATACTTATTTTCCACCATAATTTGCAAATAAATTCATAAAAAATCCTACAATGTGATTTTCTGGATTTTTTCTCTCATTTTGTCTGTCATAGTTGAAGTGTACCTATGATGAAAATTAAAGGCCTCTCTCATCTTTTTAAGTGGGAGAACTTGCACAATTGGTGGCTGACTGAATACTTTTTTGCCCCACTGTAGGTGTTCCTTTTGTCTAGGTGAGAAATGGCGGTGTGGAGTGCGATTGAGATTGCATCATCTGTGGACCTGTTAGGGCGGTATGCAAATTGGAGTGGGTCTATGGTATCCGGGATGATGCTGTTGATGTGAGCCATGACCAGCTTTCCAAAGCACTTCATGGTTACTGATGTGAATGCCACGGGCGGTAATCATTTAGGCAAGTTACCTTCGCTTCTTGGGCACAGGGAATATTTTGGTCTGCTTGAAACATGTAGGTATTACAGACACGGTCAGAGAGAGGTTGAAAATGTCAGTGAAGACACTTGACAGTTAGTCCATGCCCGCTTTGAGTACACATCCTGGTAATCCATCTGGCCCAGCAGCCTTGTGAATGTTGACCTGTTTAAAGGTTTTGTTCACATCGTCTACGGATAGTGTTATTACACAGTCATTCAGAACAGTTGGTACTCTCATGCATGCTTCAGTGTTGCTTGCTTTGAAGCGAGCATATCAAGCTTGTCTGGTAGGCTCGCGTCACTGGTCAGCTCACGTATTAGGTTTCCCTTTGTAGTCTATAATAGTTTTCATGCCCTGTTTGATGGTTTGCTTGTTTGATGGTTCGTCTGAGGGCATAGCGGAATTTCTTATAAGTGTACTGATTAGTCTCCTGCTCTAGCCTTTAGCTCGATGCGGATGTTGCCTGTTATCCATGGCTATTGGTTGGGATATGTACGTACAGTCACTGTGGGGATGACGTCATCGATGCACTTATTGATGAAGCCGATGACTGAGGTGGTGTATTCCTCAATGCCATCGGAAGAACCCCAGAACATATTCCAGTCTGTGCTAGCAAAACTGTCCTGTAGTGTGGCATCCGCGTCATCTGACCATTTCCGTAATGAGCGAGTCACTGGTGCTTCCTGCTTTAGTTTTTGCTTGTAAGCAGGAATCAGGAGGATAGAATTGTGGTCAGATTTGCCAAATGGGGGGCGAGAGAGAGAGAGAACATCGGTGCGGTGTGTCCAAGCATCTATTGACCCATCGCCTCCATGGCCTAACCAACCTAACCATCTCCATAGCTAGTGTGGGTTTACACACATTTGCTCTTCAGACTAAATGGTCTTTGATAGTAGCTATTCCTCTCAATTACACATTAATGTCCTTTTGACGTGGCTCTTCAGACATCTGACATTCCATCCTAAAGCAATGAATATTTTGACGTGTGTATGAGTGCTTCATCAGTGTGAGGACCGCAACTCTTAAATAGATAACATCCGACAGAATAAGGTCCTTCGTAAATAAGATGCTCTAGACAACAACAAAAAAATGGTTTAGAGTGAAATGATGGGTAAATTGGAAATATCTTAGAACTGCAGTTAGTAGACTTGATGGATGGAAAAGGAAGACTCATAGACGTTTCAGTTTTTTACATTGGCAGGGAAATCATACTTGGAGCAGTTCGGGGTTTTCTTCTAAAAAAGAAGCCCTATTTCATAATATACATTGTAGACTGTAGATACTGAAGTGGATAATGAGTTCTTCCTTCCACAAAGGGACTGAGCCATTAGACATACTGTTTGGTACATTTGTTGTATTTGACTCACAATCCCTGCTCATATCTTTAACGGTTATAACCAACAGGAAATCAGTCTGATAATACAATTGAAGTCAGAGGTTTACATACAGAAGTTTACATACACCTTAGCCAAATACATTTAAACTCAGTTTTTCACCATTCCTGACATTTAATCCTAGTAAAAACTGGATGCAGATACAGTTGAATATCTAGACTAAAGAGTACACCATCTGGAGGCAGAAAGAGACAAATGCTGAGTCAGAGAGAAAGAGCGAATGTGAGTGGTTGGTCCCAGTGAAAAGATTAATCGACCTCTCTGGGACTGAGGACTATTGCCCTGCCAACCCCCTTGAGTTATAAGCATGCACCACCTGTATCAACCATCCTTAAATACCTAAGATTACCCTACTTTCCCTGAGGTACTATGCCATAAGTTATAACTATCCACTCCTATTGTACCAGCCTGCATATAGATACGGTACAACCTGCTCTCCCTGTATTAGTCTACTAGTCTAACTGTTTCTCAGTATGCTGTCTGTGGCACATGTGATGGCGTTCATATCTAACCTAACAGCCATGACGCAGAGCGCCATGTGACACCTTTAGGCATCTGGGTGGGCTGCCATTATTACCAGCCTGTCCTTGGGAGCCAGGCATCCATCTCCTTTAAGTGGCATGACATAGCCAAGGTGATGATGTAATGAATGAGGCTGGCTGCATGGCATCGCAAGGTGACACTGTATCTGCCTATCCCTGTCTGTCACACAGGGCATGTCGACTTGGCCTCTGCTGAGACAAGACCGGAGACAGGAGACAGGAGCGAGGCCTCAGAGATGTCCTGAGAGAGTAACCTAAGAGTGACCTAACTGCCTCTGGACATACTGAGGTTGCATGACTTCCTACTGTGGCTCTAACACAGGAGGATGGTGGCACCTTAATTAGGGAGGACGGGCTCATGGTAATGGCTGGAGCGGATTCAGTGGACTGGTATCAAATATATCAAACACATGGTTTGTTGACATTCCATTAACTCCGTTCCAGCCATTATTCTGGGCTGGTCTCCCCTCAGCAGTCTCCGCTGAGCTCTAAGATAGGGTTCCATTTACTGTTGGTGGCAGAATTTACCCTTCGCTTAGCCCCGTCCCCATTGGTTCCTGTTGCAATCCCGGACAACATTTTCAAACCACTGGAAAAAGCCCTCACAATGATTTCAAAATGTGTTTTAATACCCAATTAAATTAAACTGACTACCCCCTAATCAGGTGACACTTAGGTATGTTGTGTTGGACAAGCATTACAATTGATTCAAATTAAGTTTGTATTGTGGCTAGCCACTGAATGGCTCTGAATTCCCTATCAGCAAGCAGTCAAAGCTACTAACCACTTTCTGAGCCAACAATGCGTTCTAATTGTATTTTTTAAACATTTAACGAGACAAGACAGTTAAGAACAAATTATTCATTACAATGATGGCCTACCCTGGCCAAACTCAGACAACGCTGGGCCAATTGTGCACCACCCTATGGGATTCCCAATCACAGCCAGATGTGATGCAGCCTGGATTCGAACTAGGGTCTGCAGTGACGCCTCTTGCACTAAGAGGCAGTGCCTTAGACCGCTGCGGCACTCGGGAGCCCCAATCCTGATGTTGACAGAAGATGAGTGTTGTATTCATATCATGACATGGCTAACTTAGCTAGCTAAAATACATTAGAGAAATCTATTCATATTAAGTGAATAGCTAGCTTGCTAGCGTTAGCAACGTTTGGTGGTCAATGAGACTGAGCACTGGCTAACCAGCTGCGCTATCAAACAATGAAACAAAACATTAGAATAATTTCAGATTCTAAATAGACTCCATCAACACGCTCTGCAATTCAGCAAATACCCCTGGTGCACTGTTCAGTTCATTAGCCTTTTAAATCTTTTTTTAAAAAGAAACTCAGTTTTTGCCATTGCATTCGCTTGCTTTCATGCATTTGAATTGTGAGCTAGTCTGAGGTTTTGGACTTGACAACAGTTGCTATCCATTGAAGTACTGCGATTGGTTGACCAACATTCTGTGGCGGGGCTTGGTTAAGGGTCCGTAGTGGCAGTGAATCTGGCTATGCTCGAGAGCTACTCTCTAATTCTTCTTAACCTGCTTAATATTTTATGCTGATGCTCTGGACTCATGGTCCAGTATTTCTGTAATAATTGCAAAGCGAGAGTAGGCAGTGATGGCAAAAAATCCCTCTGCAGAAAATCCAATCCTATTTTGCTGTGATGCCCCATAGGAAAGTAGATGTTAGTCACAGTCTAGCTGCATTTCATCTTCTATGTCCATTCCTCTCATTGCCTCCTCTCTGCCAGAGAAGCTTAGAGGGGCTAAACTGGTGATGTGACACCAAGGCAGGCCAGCGTTATTCACCATCCAACCCAGACCCACCCAGCCACCGAGACCCAGCCACCCAGACCCAGCCAGCCAGCCAGCCACCCACCCCCACCCAGCCAGCCAGCCACCCAGACCCAGCCAGTCACCCAGACCCACCCAGCCATCCAGACCCAGCCAGACATATAGTCCTGCAGCTGGAACTGCCCAACAACAGTCAACCATATGGACCAGGAGGTGGTCTTTGTCACCAGCCAAACAAGTAGGAAATTGATTTATTTAGCTTATCTGAAAACATAGACCCAATGTGGACCCAAATGATGTCCAAGTAGGTGTGAACAAAGCCCATATCATCAAGGACAAGCAGAACACACATTTTTCAAATATATCCTTTATCAGTCCCCTTCTAGGTTGACATGTAATTGTCATGAATATTGCCCTGGAGGCAGCTCTGCAGAGTAGTCACCAGCTGGCACAGCCACAAAGATACTAAATTTGATTTTAAACCTTAACCCTAACCTTAACCACACTGCTAACCGTAATGCCTAATCCTAACCTTAAATGTAGAACAATATTTTTTACGAAATAGCCCATTTTGATTTTGCAGCATATCCATCTATTGGAAATCGCTCAGTTCTGCCTCCAGGTTCAGATTCATGACAATAAATGTCAACCTGCCCTCCAGTACCTCAGGTGTGGTGCCCAGTGATGTTGAGACTGGAGGCTGTAGGCTGTAGGCTGTAGGCTGTAGGCTGGAGGCTGAAGGTGGTCAGCCTGACATGTGCTCTGGTGGACTGATGTTTGTCTCTAGCATAGGGCCAGATGTCGCTTAGCCTACTTCCGTTTTGGAGTCGAAGCCCGGAGCTGATTTAATTGAAGTGGGCAGAGTGAGGACGGGAGAGACGATCAACCTCCCTCCCCCTCCCCCCACTACCACCACCATATCCCATCCTCCAGCCTGGTGATAGAGAGATGTAGAGTGAGTCCACTAATGGCATACCATCTGGCTGCAGTCTTCATCAAACCAGAGTAAATTATTCAGCTTCCCAAATTATTTAAAAGCCTGCTGAGGCGGTCAGAGGAGAAGGATGGACCTCAAGTGAAGTAGTCAAAGTTTTCCTTTCAATGTTTTCTTTAATTTCATCTACCTCCAACAGGCCCAAAGTGTGAAAGATGAATGACTTGCCAAGAGGTGCTGGTTAGAGACTTCTACAGAATTGAAAGCTGTGAAGCCGCAGAGCCACTCAGTATATTGTGAGATATGCCCATGACTCGAGAACAGCCAATTAAATGAGGTTGATAAATACAGCAGACTATTGCAACTACGGACTCTGAATTGAGTTTTACAGATATGAGACCAGATATCCCCGGACACTTCATTTCTATGCTCCTCCTCTGCAAACAAGTTGTGAATTAAGACTGTAACAGTATTACCACCACACCGGCAGTCAGGAGTCAGGAGTCATGACTGCGGTCAAATTCTCCAAAACTGTGCTCTGATGCCTGATGCTGCTGATGGTCATTAGTAGCCCACCAAACATGCTAACGGCCAGTCGCTAATGGCCGGTTCTCAGCGCTCTATTTTTTACCCTGCCTCTGTTCCGACATGTGCATGATAATGGCCCATTCTAAATAAAAACTAATTTCACAGAATAGTCTGATGGGTGAGAATATTATCACTTGTGCATGCATTTTATTGCGACTTTTTCAATCAGAGACACGTCATGTAGCCTAAACCATAAGCCTATTTGTTTTGATAAGGTTTGCATACCAACTAAAGTGGCCAAATAACTCCAAACGTAGACTATAGGTCTAGGACCCTTGTAACACAGTTGGGGAGCCTATAGAGCCCAGCGAGACATGTGTTCTTATAAGCCCAGTCATTGCGCAATCACCTGTGAAAACAGAGTTTTGACTGGCCACTATTTAATTAAAAGAGGATCCCAGCTCTCTAATGCTGCTATATGTATTGCTCAGTTCTTAAAATGAAGCACATTAATCCTCTTTACAAATGGTGTAGCCTACCTGGCATATTAAAAACGTATCCACATGTAACCTCCATTTGTATTATTTTTGTGGGCCATTCTAAATCGAAAATAATTCCACACATATATTAGTAGGCTATATGTAAAGACCAAATTAAATTGAGAATAGTCTGATGGGTGAGACTATTATCAAGGGCTTGTCAAATTGTGAATGAGAGACTGATGACTTGTGTGCAGCCTGGACAAGAAACAGAGTCGCAGCTTTGGAATGTTTTAGAAATCAACACATATCGCCTAATGTTTGTATCCCAACTAAATATATAGGAGGACCTGTTTCTTTAACAGCTCAACACAGAAAAGCCACATGGGCACACTCCCTCAGAAATAGTTTGAAGTAAATATTAAACTATGTTCAATTGTATTCTTCATACTATAAAATAATATAAAATAATGCCACGGAATTCTAAGCAAATCTTGTCAAATATTAACAGAAGGACACCTCGGAATATGCTTTTCTGTTCTTCTAAAATAGGCTACATTTTCTTCATATCATGTTTCTGTAGACCTGACTAAAGTAAATGAAATATTTATTGTGATGGTATATGTCAACCAGGGTAGCCTAGTGGTTAGAGCGTTGGAGTAGTAACCGGAAGTTTGCAAGTTCAAACCCCTGAGCTGACAAGGTACAAATCTGTTGTTCTGCACCTGAACAGGCAGTTAAACCACTGTTTGTAGGCTGTCATTGAAAATAAGAATTTGTTCTTAACTGACTTGCCTAGGTAAAAACAAAATGATTTATTAGACTTTTTAAAATGTAGATGTTCCAAAGGTCTGCACCATTGGCTTGTAGGCTATGCGTGGAAGACAGGAGATGCTAAATGTGTTTATGTTAATTGTTAATTAACCATTAATTAATGGTCAATTACCGTTAGATCGGCAGTTATTTGCATGACAATCACTGGCTGACAACATTTCATGACCGCCACAGCCCTAGCTGTCTGTTCAAGCAATTGGCACACAGTTCGGACAACACAAGACATGCAACCAGAGATTTCTTCACAGTCCCCAGGATACAGCCTGCCATACTACACTCCTCCTTCCGTTAGTAAATCCAAATGCATGCTCTTCAACCGTTCGCTGCCTGCACCTGCACGCCCGACTAACATCACCACCCTGGATGGTTCCGACCTAGAATATGTGGACATCTATAAGTACCTAGGTGTCTGGTTAGACTGTAAACTCTCCTTCCAGACTCATATCAAACATCTCCAATCTAAAATCAAATCTAGAGTCGGCTTTCTATTCCGCAACAAAGCCTCCTTCACTCACGCCGCCAAACTTACCCTTGTAAAACTGACTATCCTACCGATCCTCGACTTCAGCGATGTCATCTACAAAATAGCTTCCAATACTCTACTCTGTAAACTGGATGCAGTTTATCACAGTGCCATCCATTTTGTTACTAAAGCACCTTATACCACCCACCACTGCGACCTATATGCTCTAGTCGGCTGGCCCTCTCTACATATTCGTCGCCAGACCCACTGGCTCCAAGTCCATGCATCTACAAGTCCATGCTAGGTAAAGCTCCACCTTATCTCAGTTCACTGGTCACAATGGCAACACCCACCCGTAGCACGCGTTCCAGCAGGTGTATCTCACTGATCATCCCTAAAGCCAACACCTCATTTGTCCGCCTTTCCTTCCAGTTCTCTGCTGCCTGTGACTGGAACGAATTGCAAAAATCGCTAAAGTTGGAGACTTTTATCTCCCTCACCAACTTTAAACATCTGCTATCTGAGCAGCTAACCGATCGCTGCAGCTGTACATAGTCCATCGGTAAATAGCCCACCCAATTTACCATCCCCATACTGTTTTTATTGATTTACTTTTCTGCTCTTTTGCACACCAGTATCTCTACCTGCACATGACCATCTGATCATTTGTCACTCCAGTGTTAATCTGCAAAATTGTAATTATTCGCCTAACTCCTCATGCCTTTTGCACACAATGTAGATAGACTCTTTTTTTCTACTGTGTTATTGACTTGTTTATTGTTTACTCCATGTGTAACTCTTGTGTTGTTGTCTGTTCACACTGCTATGCTTTATCTTGGCCAGGTCGCAGTTGTAAATGAGAACTTGTTCTCAACTAGCCTACCTGGTTAAATAAAGGTGAAATAAAAAAATATAAAATAAAAATCCGGAACAGAGGCTGTGAAACGCACAGTATAAAATAGATCCATGATTACATAGAACTCTCTGCCATCCCAGGTAACTCAAGCTAGCAATAAAAACAATACAAAAAACAGATAAAAGAACACCTTATGGCACAACGGGGACTGTGAAGAGAAACAGACATTTTTATATATTTTGATTGTAATTTGCACTGTATTATGTAAGTGGGTGGCCTTGCACGAGCCTTGGCTTGTGGAGGCGGAACGGATCATAGGGAAGGATATTTCTGAAATGTGAGGCAGAGGCAGGAGATAATGTAGTATTATGTACTGTAAATTATATTATGTACAGTACCAGTCAAAAGTTTGGACACACCTACTCATTCAAGGGTTTTTCTATATATTTTTAAACTATTTTCTACATTGTAAAATACTAGTGAAGCCATTAAAACGATTAAATAACCAGTGGCGACCCGTATTGAGTTAATAAAGCTGCATACAAACATGGACTCTTTTTGTAAAAAAAAATCATTTGAACCTTTATTTAACCAGGCAAGTCAGTTAAGAATACATTTGTATTTACAATGGCGGCCTACCCCAGCCAAACCCTAACGACGCTGGGCCAATTGTGCGCAGCCCTATGGGACTCCAAATCACAATCGGTTGTGATTCAGCCTGGAATCAAACCAGGGATTGTAGTGACGACTCCAGCGCTGAGATGCAGTGCCTTAGACCCCTGTGCCACTCGGGAGCCCTTGAGTAAGGCAGCTACAAAATGCAGGTGTTTCCTAGCTCAGTGCTTTCTGTGGTGGTGGGGTAAGCCTGCAAAGAAATACAGAGCATTGCGCCGTGATTGGCTCAGTGTTCTGTCACTCATGGGGACTCTACGTCACTGCCAAGTCTAAGGGTAGACCTTGAAAATTCTAGCCCCTTGGCTGCTGCCATAGAGTTGCATTAGAAGTGCCCATCCAAGAAGGCTCAAGGTCATTGGCCATAGATAAAATTATGTCAAATCACATTATATCTACAGTAGCTTTGATTAGACTGATCATGTCAACATCATACTTTCAAAATCTTAGCTAGCAATCATCATCATGAATCAAGTCAACAAGCTACTGCCAAATCCTTTTTAATCCTTATCATATGAAGAGAAATAATGAAGAGAAATTATAGATAAAACATATCAGTGCTCATCAAATTCAACAATGAGTGGTCTGGAAGGAATCCGTGGTTAACTGCAAGCATTGCAAAGCAATCATTAGCCTGCTATTCAGTGGTGGCTGGGCTGTGTGGTCCCAATTCTAAAATTAAGGATTTACTTTCTTAGTTTAAAATTATAAGCATGATTTGTGCTGCGCTCAAAACAACAATTAACTCAGAACTGCAAAATCTGACATTAGGTGAGTTCAAGAGAACTGGGAACGCAGGAAAAAAGAGCTACGATGACAAAGCCTGATGACAAAATTTGCCCACGAAGGACCGCCGTGCCACCTTCCTGTTCAAGTGAGCACAGCACAACAAAGTGAGTCCAAAAATGTCTTCTATAATATGCCAGGGAGATACAGTTGAAGTCGGATGTTTACATACACCTTAGCCAAATACATTTAAACTCAGTTTTTCACAATTCCTGACATTTAATCCTTATAAAAACTCATTTACATTTACATTTAAGTCATTTAGCAGACGCTCTTATTCAGAGCGACTTACAAATTGGTAAGTGAGAACACTGTAAGAACTGCCCATGTTCTGTCGCTGTACATTTCAAAAGTGCTGAAAAAAAAGTTATATATCCGCTTGTTGTCCCCTTATGCCATAGTTTGAACATCTCAATTGTCAGTAAAAACCACATTTGTTTAATCAACTCAGCCATATCAGCTATTTTTTTAAATGTCATTAAATGAGGCTGAATGAACTGTTTCATTCAAGGCTCCGCTGATAGCCAGGTTTAGCAGTGGTAAGGTTTTGGGACTGCTGTTGGGACTCCGCTGTTGGGACAGCTTTATGTAGGCCCTAACAGTTTGTGGGCACCATTTGTCACCGTTATAGTGCAATTAATGTATTGTTTAGTGTTGTGTTGTATAGTGGCTTTGCTGTCACGCACCCCACAGTTTATTTTTTTCCCCACCAAGATTTACATGCTAAAATTGCCACTGGAAAAATGCATATGGAATCATGTAGTAGCCGCATATATTTTGGATTCTTCAAAGTAGCCACCCTTTGCCTTGATGACAGCTTTGCACACTCTTGGCATTCTCTCAACTAGCTTCATGGGGAATGCTTTTCCAACAGTCTCAAGAAACTAGGCGTATGTCGCGGGTCACTACTTCACCGGAGAGCCGTTTGAACGTAAACATTACAAGCCTAGTTGGTTAAGCCACAGAAAAAGGGAGCAACCTTCCCACTAGCCATGATTGGCTGAGATAATGAGTGGGCTGGATATGCCAAGATTTGAGTTTGGATTGGTCTGCCATATAGTACACTTCTGTCTATTTCAGCTGGTAATCCTGTCTAACGCAGCTTTTTTAATGAATTGCGTATTAAAACTTAACAAAAGACTCAACTATGCAAGTATCCATTTCAATAGAACTTCACTGCAACAACTGTTTGTTGAGCAATCTTGTCTGAGTGTGCCAGAGAGCAGAATAACTGATGGATTTATGAATGCTCAATACCAGTTGAATATGGCTGGTGTCAGTAAACGTTGGCAAAAAAGCATAATTATATTGTTGCCCAGGAGCACAGTTACAGTCACCAATGCTCTGGATAACATGAAAATAGTCTAGCTACAGTTTCAGATATTATACGTTTCAAATTTTGTCAGAAAGTTGTTTTTATTGCAAGTTAAAGCATACTGTTAGCTAGCTAGCTGACATTAGATGGCTGGCTGGCTTGCTAGCTAACATTAGGTTTATGATCTGTCTGTAGTAATGTTATCTCAGAATGCCATTTCACATTGCTAGTTATAGCCTAATGTTAGCTAGCTAACTAGCTAAAATTGAACCTATTTGGTTAACTTTAGCTAGCTATGACAATTGGTTTGTATTGCTAGTACTCTATGGATTGAGACTATTGTTCATTGTTTAGCTACCTCCATGTATAAACAAAATACCCAAAGCTGACTGTTAGCTAGCTAGCTGACGTTAGATGGCTGGTTCGTAGCTAACATTACTTTTATGATCTTTGTGTAGTAATGTGATCTCAGAATGCCATTTTGTATTGGTAGTTATAGCCTAATGTTAGCTAGCTAACTAGCTAACATTGAACCTATTTGGTTAACTTTAGCTAGCTATGATAATCAGTTTGTATTGCTGGTAGGATTATGGTTAATTGTTTAACTAGCATGTCTAAACAAAAACTCCACTTTGCCAGATGATTACATGACCCATCAAGTTAGTCAGGTGTCTATTGTATTATCTATTGTATTATTAATACCAAAATATTTACATCTGGAATTTGTCTTTCAGTATTAGTAGAACACGCCTGACTCTCCTCCACCAGTCATACAAGGAGAATGGTCTAATGCCTCCCATCAAAAAGAGAGCTGGCCCAAGCAAGCACAGGTTACACCTGAGGCATGAGGACTTGCAGCAAGTGGTGAATTTCATCAACAACAACGCAGAGGATAATGCAATAGTGTTACCAGGACGCCACCCAGGACACAAACACTTTGGTGGAAAGCTGCTGCCATCCCATGTGACAAAAGCAGCAGTGTGGCATCGCTACAAGACATCGATGAAAACACTTGGTATGTAAACCATAAACAACACGTTTTGATTACTTAATTTACCTCCAACATGATTGCCACTACTTTTATTGATCTCACATTATTTCTGTACTTTCCAGAGGTACGTGAAGTCCTGCTGTGTGTTATCATTTTAACTTCCAGTTTCCAAGATGATGTTTCTGTATGCAGCGCTACTGCTCTGCCCATTTCTGGGTAAGTGAAACTTATCTGATAAAAATTACATTTTCTTTTCATTAACTTGAACTTTTAACAAGGCACACCTGTTAATTGAAATGCATTCACCAAATCAAAATAAAATCGTATGTCACGTGCACCGAATACAACAGTGAAGTGCTTACTTACAAGCCCTTAACCAACAATGCAGTTAAGAATAAATACCTACAATTAATTTTTTAAATACAAAAAAAATACAAATTAAAAATAATAACAGGTGAACAAATAATTAAAGAGCAGCAGTAAAAAACAATAGTGAGGCTTATACAGGGTGTACCTGGTATAGAGGTCCTAGATGGCAGGAAGCTTGGCCCCAGTGATGTACTGGGCCGTACGCACTACACTCTGTAGTGCCTTGCGTCTGAGGCCTAGCAGTTGTCATACCAGGCAGTGATGCAACCAGTCAGAATGCTCTCGATGTTGCACCTGTAGAACCTTTTGAGGATCTGAGGACCCATGACAAATCTTTTCAGTCTCCTGAGGGGGAATAGGTTTAGTCGTGCCCTCTTCACGATTGTCTTGGTGTGCTTAGACCATGTTAGTTTGTTGGTGATGTGGACACCAAGGAACCTGAAGCTCTCAACTTGCTCCACCATGATGCTGGTTGCGAGAATGCCAAGAGCGTACAACGCTGACTCTCCATTTTGTAAAAAATAAATCAAATACAAACAAGAAGGAAACAGACTTTTTCTCCCCCCAGCCCCTTATAAGGGCAAAGGGTGGCTTCTTTGAAGAATCTCAAATATAAATTGTATTTGGAATTGTTTCACACTTTTTTGGTTACTACATGATTCCATAAGTGTTATTTAATAGTTTTGATGTCTTCACTATTATTTTACAATGTAGAAAATGGTAAAAAAATTAAGAAAAACCCTAGAATGAGTAGGTGTCCAAACGTTTGACTGGTACTGTATACTGTGTATATTATTTGTTGTTTTGTTTCCTGTTTGGAACCCAGGAAGAGTAGATGCTGCCTTGGCAATAAAATGCTAAATATTAACTGTACGCAAATCCAACTGTTTTTAATACAGATTCAGGCTACAGGCCTATTCAGAGCAGTGTAGGATGGAGACCTAGTTGATAATGAGGAATGTAAAGCCCAGTTCCGTCATGTAGCTGAAGACAGGGTGGATATAGCTGTCCTTCTGGGTATGTGTCCTGGCAGGGATGACTGATTGAAATTCCATGTCCGTATACATCTGACTCAATCCGCGTCCACTCAGCAAAGAGGGAATAAATCTGCTTGTCCTGACCGTCCCTCAACAGGCCCCCAAAAGTCTTTAATAACAGGCCCAAGCTGCCTGCAGTGCTGGAGCGCTGATTGTTTTGAGTGAAAACAGATGTGTGTTTTTTTTTTATAGCACTGCAGCCTCTGCCTCACTGGTGGAGCGGAGGAGGCCTAGCTCTGTCACAAGGCCCACCATGTTGTCTTCCTTAAACATCCAGCGGCTGGATGAGTCCAGCTGACTCTCCATTTTGTAAAAAAACGAATAAAATACAAACAAGAAGGAAACATTTTTTTCTTGCCACAACCCTCATACAACACACAAGAAAGTCTAGATGAGCATATTCATGCCGCAAGGCCCCAATTAAATAAAACACCAGCACCATGCCTTTAATGTGCGCCAAAATGCCAGCCATTTTTATTTCATCTGTTTTTTTTTTCTTTTTCATATTTGCTGGACACAGCTCCACACAGCCGCCATGCACTCACATACAGGTTAGAGGTCACAGTCAGCCAATGGGTTATTAGAGGCATTCAGCTTAATTGCCTGTGACACATGATTGCCATAATTTGCCTGAGTGTTTGAAAGCTGCAAGTAAGGTAGTTTGCCTCTCATTGGGAAATATGGGAAATTTAAATCAAAATTACTCTCTCTTTTTCCCCAAATTGTAAATCACTGCTAATTTATTTCCTGTTAACGGTCCCAAAGGCCTCATGGGGAAAGAAATGCTTCTGCAGCGGGGGAACAAACCAACAGTGTCTCCCACAAGATCCTCAGTGACTGATATTTTCTAGTGATTTGTTTAAACAGTTTCAAATGTCCCCCCTGTGCTCCCTCCCTCGTGGCACATGTGGTGTGTGTCCTGAGGGGCCCCTGAACGCTGATCAGGTTCCCCTGCGGCCCTGAAGTTTTAATCAAAGCAAGACGGGGCGACTCAGAACGGACCCTCATACCGCCCTGCTGCCTCTCATGTGACAGACATGCAAGAGGCCAACCCTGCGCTCTCTCTCTCTCTCTCGTCCCTTTATCGTTCTCTCTGACTCAGCCATTGGGAGTCCCTAGCTGTTTGGTCTCACCCAGCCCAATGTCTGCCGGCTGAGTCAGGAAGGAAATATTGACCCTGTGCTAGTGTGAAGAGGTCTCAATCTCCAGGTCAGACTGAAAGCCGTGAAGTGGGCGGGGTCATGTATGGAAGTGTTTATGCACATCACTCATAGGATGCCACTAGCAAACTAAACTCCACTCCATGGTGAAAGTGAATACTTCAAATATTTTAATCATGAAAAGCCCACCTAGGGCTGTGGTTGTCATGAAATTTTGTAAGCTGGTTATTGTCATGCAAAAGACTGACGGTCTCACGGAAATTGACCATGAATTAAGATAAACACGTTTAGCATCACCGGGCCTCCACACATACAAGCTGCTGATGCACCCCTTTGGTACAGCTACATTTGTAAAAGTATTTTAAAAAAGCAATTTAATGTACACCTAAATAAGTCCATTATTTACTTTACTCAGGTCTAAAGAAACATTTTGATATGAAGAAAATGTATTTCAGGTGAACAGAATATGAGTTGGTCTACTATAGACCTATGTTGTCTGGCTATGCTCCATGCCATAGGCTGTAGGCTTGTTCATTTAGCTGACAAGACATGCTTAAAAGTCCCATGTCATTATTTAATTTCATATTATTTTATAGTAAGAAGAATGCTGCCTGCAACATCCTCCAGCATGACCGGTTTGGCGGTGGGTCAGTCATTGTGTGGGGTGGCATTTCTTTGGGGGGCCGCACAGCCCTCAATGTGCTCGTCAGAGGTAGCCGGACTGCCATTAGGTACCTAGATGAGATCCTCAGACACCTTGTGAGACCATATGCTGGTGCGGTTGGCCCTGGGTTCCTCCTAATGCAAGACAATGCTAGACCTCATGTGGCTGGAGTGTGTCAGCAGTTCCTGCAAGAGGAAGGCATTGATGCTATGGACTGGCCTGCCCGTTCCCCAGACCTGAATCCAATTGAGCACATCTGGGACATCATGTATCACTCCATCCACCAATGCCACGTTGCACCACAGACTCTCCAGGAGTTGGCGGATGCTTTAGTCCAGGTCTGGGAGGAGATCCCTCAGGAGACCATCCGCTACCTCATCAGGAGCATGCCCAGGCGTTGTAGGGAGGTCATACAGGCACGTGGAGGCCACACACACTACTGAGCCTCATTTTGACTTGTTTTAAGGACATTACTTCAAAGTTGGATCAGCCTGTAGTGTGGTTTTCCACTTTAATTTTGAGTGTGACTCAAAATCCAGACCTCCATTGGTTGATACATTTGATTTCCATTGATAATTTTTGGGTGATTTTGTTTTCAGCACATTCAACTATGTAAAGAAAAAAATATTTAATAAGAATATTTCATTCATTCAGATCTAGGATGTGTTATTTTAGTGTTCCCTTTATTTTTTTGAGCAGTGTAGTATTTATAGGACTATTTCTCTCTATACCATTTGTATTTCATATACCTTTGACTATTGGATGTTCTTATAGGCACTATAGTATTGCCAGTGTAACAGTATAGCCTCCGCCCCCCTCCTCGCTCCTACCTGGGCTCGAACCAGGAACACATCGACAACAGCCACACTCGAAGCATCGTTACCCATCTCTCCATAAAAGCTGCGGCCCTTGCAGCACAAGGGGAATAACTACTCCAAATCTAAAAGCGAGTGACGTTTGAAACAGTATTAGCGCACACCCAGCTAACTAGCTAGCCATTTCAAATTGGTTACACCAGCCATTAGGCTGATAGGCTTGAAGTCATAAACAGTGCTGTGCTTGTGAAGAGCTGCTGGCAAAACGCACACAAGTGCTGTTTGAATTAATGATTACGGGCCTGCTGCTGCTCAGTCAGACTGCTCTATCAAATCGGACTTAATAATAACATAATAACACACAGAAATACGAGCCTTTGGTCATTAATATGATCGAATTTGGAAACTATCATTTCGAAAAGAAAACGTTTATTATTTCAGTGAAATACGGAACCGATCTGTATTTTATCTAACGGGTGGCATCCCTAAATCTAAATAATCTTGTTACATTGCACAACCTTCAATGTATGTCATAATTACGTAAAATTCTGGCAAATTAGTTCGCAATGAGCCAGGCAGCCCAAACTGTTGCATATACCCTGACTCTGCGTGCAATGAACGCAAGAGAAATTACACAATTTCACCTGGTTAATATTGCCTGCTAAACTGGATTAGTAGTTATAACTAGTGATTATGATTGATTGTTTTTTATAAGATAAGTTTAATGCTAGCTAGCAATTTATTTTGGCCTCTACTGCATTCGTGTAACAGGCAGGCTACTCGTGGAGTGCAATGGTTAGAGCGTTGGACTAGTTAACTGTGCGGTTGCAAGATTGGATCCCCTGAACTGACAAGGTGAAAATCTGTCGTTCTGCCCCTGAACAAGGCAGTTAACCCACAGTTACTAGGCCGTCATTGTAAATAAGAATGTGTTCTTAACTGACTTGCCTAGTAAAATAAAATATATTTTTAAAAAGATATATAAAAAATAAATACAGATTTCCGATTGTTATGAAAAATTGAAATCAGCCCTGATTAATCGGCCATTCCTATTAATCGGTCGACCTCTAGCTTATACATTAACTTTCACACATCTAGATGGCTGGGCGAGGTGGGTGTGGAGCCAGAGACAACAAGGGTTCAAACTATAGAACCCAGTTCCTACATTTGAATATAAAAATGTATTTTATCAAACAAAACTATACTACATTTTATCTCTGGGACCCTCAGGATTACAAATCAGAGCAAGATTACTGAATGTAAGTACATTATTTACCATCAGAGGTGAACATATCAAACCAGTTGCCGTCATACGTTTTTTTGGTGTTATGCAATCTCCTCAAAAAATAGCATGGCATTTTTTCACTGTAATACCTACTGTAAAATGGACAGTGCAGTTAGATTAACAAGAATGTACGCTTTCTGGAACCAAGTGAAATCTGTTCGGAAACATCCATAGTAACATGTTTTCGTAACAAAACATATTTCACTAAACTGTTGACAGCCTGTCTGCGTGCTCAAGAAAGGAATTATAGAGAGCGAGGAGGAAATGGAAAAGCATGGTGGTGAGATAGTGTTCTGTATACAGTGGAGCAAAAAAGTATTTAGTCAGCCACCAATTGTGAAACTTCTCCCACTTAAAAAGATGAGAGAGGCCTGTAATTTTCATCATAGCCAAAGAGAGGAGTCAAAAAGCACAAATAGAGATACAATGAATCACTAACCTTTGAAGATCTTCATCAGATGACACTCATAGGACTTCATGTTACACAATACAAGTATGTTTTGTTCGGTAAAGTTCATATTTATATCCAAAAATCTTATTTTACATTGGCGTGTGTTACGGCTTTCTTCCGTTGAAGGAGAGTCGGACCAAAATGCAGCGTGGTTAGTTCAATACATCTTTAATAAAGAAAAAACACGAACAATACAAAAACAACAAACGGAAATGTAAAAACCTATACAGCCTATCTTGTGACAACTAACACAGAGACAGGAACAATCACCCACGAAATACTCAAAGAATATGGCTGCCTAAATATGGTTCCCAATCAGAGACAACGATAATCACCTGACTCTAATTGAGAACCGCCTCAGGCAGCCATAGACTATGCTGGACACCCCACAAAACCCCAAGACAAAAACGCACCACAAAAACCCATGTCACACCTTGGCCTGACCAAATAAATGAAGACAAACATACTATACTTCGACCAGGGCGTGACAGCGTGTTAAGTTCAGTAGTTCCAAAACATGCAGTGATATTGCAGAGAGCCACATGAATTCATAGAAATACTCATAATGAATGTTGATGAAAATTCAAGTGTTATGCATGGAACTTTAGATACACTTCTCCTTAATGCAACTGCTGTGTCAGATCTTTTTTTTATACGGAAAAAGCATAATCTGAGAACGGCGCTCAGAACCCAAACTAGCCAGAGAAGTATCCGCCATGTTGGGTAGTCAACATTATTCCTAAATAGCATTATAAATATTCACTTACCTTTGATGATCTTCATCATAATGCACTCCCAGGAATCACAGTTCCACAATAAATGCTTGTTTTGTTCGATAATGGCCATCATTTATGTCCATTTATGTCCAAATAGCTTATTTTGTTAGGGCGTTTGGTAAACAAATCCAAAAGCGCATTCTGGTCCAGTCGGACGAAAAGTTTAAAAAGTTATATTAAAGGTCGAAGAAACTTGTCAAACTAAGTATAGAATCAATGTTTAGGATGTTTTTATCATAAAAGTTCAATAATGTTCCAACTGGAGAATTCCATTGTCTGTAGAAAAGCAATGGAAAGAGCGATACCTCTCAAGTGAAAGCGCATGACTGAGAACGAGGCTGCTGGCAGACCCCTTAGTCAAACAGCTCCCATCCGGCCCCCCTTCACAGGAGCAGCCTAACACAACGTTCTAAAGATGGTTGACATCTAGTGGAAGCCTTAGGAAGTGCAAAATAATCCATATACCACTGTGTATTCGATAGGGGTGAGTTCAAAAACAAGAAACCTCAGATTTCCCACTTCCTGTTTGGATTTTTGCTCAGGTGTTTGCCTGCCATATGAGTTCTGCTATACTCACAGACATTATTCAAACATTTGTAGAAACTTCAAAGTGTTTGCTATCCAATACTAATAATAATATGCATATATTAGCATGTGGGACTGAGTAGGAGGCAGTTCACTCTGGACACGCTATTCATCCGAAAGTGAAAATGCTGCCCCCTATCCCAAAGAAGTTAACATTCACAAGGCTGCAGGCCCAGACAGATTACAAGGACAGAACTGACTAGATGTCTACACTGACATTTGTCCCCTCACTGACCCAGTCTGTTATACCTACATGTTTCAAGCAGATCACCATAGTCTGTGTGCCCAAGAATGCCACAGTAACCTGTCTAAATGAGTATTGCCCCGTAGCACTCACACTCGCCCCCAGGTGGTAAGGGTAGGCTACAACACGTATGCCACACTGATCCTCAACACGGGGCTCCTCAGGGGCTTGTGCTTAGTCCCCTGCTGTACTCCCTGTTCACCCATGACTGAGTGTCTGCGCAAGACTCCAACACCATCATTAAGTTTGCTGATGACATGATGGTGGTACTCACAATCACCAACAACAATGAGACACCCTATAGGGAGGAGGTCAGAGACCTGGCAGTGTGGTGACAGGAGAACAACAAAATCTCCCTCATCGTCAGCAAGGCAAAGGAGCTGATGGTGGACTACAGGAAACAGAGGGCCGAGCACACTCCCATTCTCATCGACGAGGCTGTAGAGGAGTGGGTCGAGAGCTTCAAGTTCCTCTGTGTCCACATCACTAAGGATCTATCATCGTCCACAAAAAACAGCACAGTTGTGAAGAGGGCAAGACAATGCCTCTTCCTCCTCGGGAGGCTGAGAAGATTTGGCATGGGCCCTCAGGTCCTCAAAAAGTTCTACAGCTGCACCATTGAGAACATCTTGACTGGCTGCATCAAAATGTGGTATTGCAACTGGTTGGGTTCCGAGCAAAAGGCGCTACAGAGGGAAGCCTCCTGCCATCCAGGACCTCTATACCAGGCAGTGTCAGAGGTAGACCCTAAAAAGTTTCAAAGACTCCAGTCACCCAAGTCATAGATGGGTTTTCTCTGCTGCCGCAAGTCTGGAACTAACAGAACCCCGAACAGCTTCTTCCCCAAGACTGCTAAATAGTTACTTAAATAGTTAACCAAATAGCTACCTTGACTGTCTGCATTGACCCTTTTTGCACTAACTTTTTTGACTCATCACATACGCTGTTGTTACTGTTTATTATCTATCCTATTGCCTAGTCACTTTATTCCTAGTTACGGTGCCTTTGGAAAGTTTTCCGACCCCTTGACCTTTTCCACAATTTGTTACGTTACAACCTTATTCTAAAATGATTTAAATAAAAACATCCTCAGCAATCTACACACAATATTTCAAATTTTTACAAACGTATTATAAATAAATACCTTATTTACATAAGTATTCAGACCCTTTGCTAAGAGACTCAAAATTGAGCTTAGGTTCATCCTGTTTCCATTGATCATCCTTGAGATGTGTTACGTTCCCCAGTTTCTGTGTTATGGGTTTGTATGTGTGTGTATTTCAGGAAATGGCTTTCTGGAATCCTAAAGCAGCTGATTGGTCGGCCCCATCGCTGATTGGAGCTCTGACACCTCCCTCTTGTCTGGGGAAACAGCTGTCTCTTCAATGACCAACTCCTTCTCCAGCTTGATAAAAGCCAGTGTTCCTTCATCTCGGGGGGAGAGCTTATTTTTATGTCCTGTGTTGGTTGTTGGTCAGTGAAAGTTTTGCTGATGTTATTTTGTAGCCGCTCCTTCAGAGGTACGTGTATGCCAATAGGACTTAATGTTTTGGTTAATTGAAATAGTTCACGTAAATTATTGGTAAGGTATTCTGTTTAATTTGTTCCCAGGAGGGGAAGGGGAACGCACCCTTGGAGTGTTTAGGCAAGAGGCCTGAGGGCATACATAACCAGTAGTATTTCATCTGTCTACGCACACTAGGTAAGAACTGGGTTGACCACCCCGTGTATTTTGGTTAGCGCGCCAGGTAGTGCTAAAGGTTAGATAAGAATTGGGAAGGCAGGCAAGGTAGGAGAGGGGACTGCTTCATTTTTACTTTCTTTGTTTTGGTTCCATCCAGCCCCTTTTCCCCACATTACCGTGTTAAGGAACAATACATTCCCTGTAAACTGTATTTTTCTCTGCCTCTGTCATCCTTCCCCACACCTACGATCACATACTTTTTCACTCCACGGGGAGTTGAGATGTAGCTGGGTGTTGGGTCCCTCATCCAAGAGGCGTAAGTAACAAGATGTTTCTACAACTTGATTGGAGTCCACCTGTGGTAAATTCAATTCATTGGACATCATTTAGAAGGCACACAATTGTCTATATAAGGTCCCACAGTTGACAGTGCATGCCAGAGCAAATACCAAGCCATTAGGTTAAAGGAATTGTCCGTAGAGCTCCGAGGCAGCATTGTGTCGAGGCACAGATGTAGGAACGGGTAGCAAAAGATTTCTGTAGTATTGAAGGTCCCCAAGAACACAGTCGCCTCCATCATTCTTAAATGGAAGAGGTTTGCAACCACCAAGACACTTCCTGGCGCTGTCCGGCCAGCCAAACTGAGCAATCTGGAAAGAAGGGCCTTGGTCAGGGCCTTGGTCACGACAACGGCGAAATAAATTCCAAATTATATCCATAATATAATAGATGACTAGTTGTCTAGTACGTTCGGAACAGAGAGTAAAAGGAGCAGGTTTCTGGGCACGGTAGAATAGATTCAATGCATAATGTACAGACAAAGGTATGGTAGGATGTGAATACAGTGGAGGTAAACCTAGGCTTTGAGTGATGATGAGAGAGGTATTGTCTCTAGAGACATCAATTAAACCAGATGAGGTCACCGCATGTGTGGGAGGTGGGACAAGAGGGTTAGCTGAGGCATATTGAGCAGGGCTGGAGGCTCTACCGTGAAATAAGACAATAATCACGAACCAAAACAGCAATGTACAAGGCATATTGACATTAGGGAGAGACATCCATAGCCGAGTGATCATAGGGTCCAATGAGTAGCTGGACGGGCTGGAAACACGGAGAATTAGACAGCTAGTGGGCCGGGTTTAGCAGGCTAGCAGATGGGCCTTAGAGGGACGTCGCGATGGAATAAGTCTGTTGTAGCCCCCTCGTGTGGTTACGTCGGCAGACCAGTCGTGATGGATCAGCAGGGGTCCGTGTAGTAAAAGGGTCCAGGCCAATTGGAAAAATAAGTATAGTAGCCCAAGAAATTGACTGATGGACCACTTCAGCTAACACTTCAACTAAATCGGACAGTGCAGTTAGATTAAGAATAATTTAAGCTTTTAGCCAATATAAGACACTTATATGTACCTAAATGTTTAAAATATATTTCTGATTATTTATTTGAAATGTCTAGTTTCACCGGAAGTCGTTCCGCTAGCGGGACACTTATCCCTGTTAACAAACCTCCAAATGAGTTTCAATGCCATACAACACTCCTTCCGAGGCCTCCAACTGCTCTTAAATGCTAGTAAAACTAAATGCATGCTCTTCAACCGATTGCTGCCCGCACCCGCCCACCCGACTAACATCACTACTCTGGACGGTTCTGACTTAGAATATGTGAACAAACACCTAGTTGTCTGGTTAGTCTGTAAACTCTCCTTCCAGACTCACATTAAGCATTTCCAATCTAAAATTAAATCTAGAATCGGCTTCCTATTTCGCACCAAAGCCTCCTTCACTCATGCTGCCAAACATACCCCTTTAAAACTGACTGTATGCTCTCGTTGGCTGGCACTCACTACATATTTGTCACAAAACCCACTGGCTCCAGGTCATCTATAAGTCTTTATTTATTGCCTTACCTCCCTAATCTTACTACATTTGCACACCCTGTTCATAGATTTTTCTATTTTGTTATTGACTGTACGTTTGTTTATCCCATGTGTAACTCTGTTGTTGTTTTTGTACTGCTTTGCACTGCTTTGCTTTATCTTGACCAGGTCGCAATTGTAAATGAGAACTTGTTCTCAACTGGCCTACCTGGTTAAATAAAGGTGAAATAAATAAAAAAAATAGCTGTACGAAGTTGCTGGATTTTGGCAGGAACTGGAACACAATTTCGTACACGTTGATCCAGAGCATCCCAAACATGCTCAATGGGTGACGTCTCGTGAATATGCAGGCCATGGAAGACTTGGGTTATTTTCAGCTTCCAGGAATTGTGTACAGATCCTTGCGGCATGGGGCTGTGCATTATCATGCTGAAACATGAGGTGATAGCAGTGACATTTTGTGGCCTTTTATTTCCCCCAGCACAAGGTGCACCTGTGTAATGATCTTGCTGTTTAATCAGCTTCTTCATATGCCACACCTGTCATGTGGATGGATTATCTTGGCAAAGGAGATCTGCTCACTAACAGGGATGTAAACAAATTTGTGCGTATGGAAAATGTCTGGGAACTTTAATTTCAGCTCATGTGTCATGGTCTTCCTCCTCTTCATCTGAAGAGGAGAGGCGAGAAGGATCAGAGGACCAATATGCGGCGTGGTATGTGTTCATAGTGAATTTTAATAAAGAGAACACTGAACACTGCAACACTATACAAAAGAGTAACAAAAACCAATAAACCAAATACGACCGTGAAGCTACAAATGAGACCTGTGCTGACACAAACCACTAACATAGACAATCACCCACAAACAAACAGTGCAACCCAGGCTACCTAAGTATGATTCTCAATCAGAGACAACTAATGACACCTGACTCTGATTGAGAACCATACTAGGCCGAAACATAGAAATCCCAAAACATAGAAAATCAAACATTGCCCACCCAACTCACGCCCTGACCATACTAAATAAATACAAAACAAAGGAAATAAAGGTCAGAACGTGACATCATGAAACATAGGACTAACACTTTACATGTTGCATCTATATTTTGGTTCAGAGTAGTGTGTTACAGAGAAATTACAAAGGTTATCATAGGTTGTTTCTACAGTAAGTGTATGAAAGTAATAGTTTTACATTGAAGCTTTGGTGGTATTTTATAGACTTATGGGTCCATTACTGTAATGATGGAGCTTTTTGAAAGAGGAAAACATTTACAAAGGCATGACATTGGCATGACCCAGAGAAAATTGGATTTTTCAAGTGGCTACAGTGTACCAAACTGGAAGTCTTCTGACTAGCTTGGAAAGACAGTGCCTTGCAGTACAGAAGAGCCCTCACTGCTGCTCGATCATCCTACTTTTACAACTTAATTAACTTAAAAGTTTAGTTCTGATACTGTCACAAAGCTAATTAAGAAGCAGCATTCCCTAAGAGAGGATGGCTTTCACTTCAGCAGTGATACATTCAGGAACTTGTTTGACGAAAAGATCATGATCATTTTAAAGCAAATTACGGACTCCTCTTTAAACATGCATATTTCTCCAAAGATCAGTTGTCCTGAGTCTGCACAACACTGCCAGGACCTAGGATCAAGGGAGACACTCAAGTTTTTAAATCCTATGTCTATAACCCCATCATAGCACTGAGACTGCACTCGTGAAGGTGGTAAATTACCTTTAATTGCATCAGACCAAGGCACTGCATCTGTCATCGTGCTCCTAGGACCTAGACCTTAGTGCTGTTTTTGATACCTTCGATCACCACATTATTTTGGAGAGATTGGAAACCAAAATTGGTCTACACAGACAATTTCTGACGTGGTTTAGATCTTATCTGTCAGAAAGATATCAGTTTGTCTCTGTGGATGGTTTGTTTAATGACAAATCAACTGTAAATGTCGGTGTTCCTCAAGGTTCCATTTTAGGTCCGCTATTGTTTTCACTATATGTTTTACCTCTTGGTGATGTCATTCGGAAACAATGTTAACTTTCACTGCTACACTGAAGATACACAGCTGTACATTTAGATGAAACAAGGTGAAGCCCCAAAATTACCCTCCTGGAAGCCTGTGTTTCAGACATAAGGAAGTGGATGGCGGCAAATATTCTACTTTTAAACTCGGACAAACCAGAGATGCTAGTTCTAGGTCTCAAGAAACAAAGAGATCTTCTGTTGGATCTGGCAATTAATCTTGATGGTTGCACAGTCATCTCAAATAAAACTGTGAAGGACCTCGGTGTTACTCTGGACCCTGATCTGTCTTTTGACGAGCTTATTAAGAATATTTCAAGGACAGATTTTTTCCATCTTCATAACATTGCATAAATCAGAAACCTTCTGAGCAAAAATGATGCAGAAAAATGTATCCATGCTTTTGTCACTTCTAAATAAACACTCCTGCTATAATCTTGACTAGAACCCCAAAATGTTAGCATATTACTCCAGTGCTAGCCTCTCTACACTGGCTTCCTGTTAAGGCTAGGGCTGACTTCAAGTTTTACTCCTAACATACAAAGTATTACATGGGCTTGCTCCTACCTATCTTTCCGATTTGGTCCTGCCACACATAACTACAAGTAAGCTACGGTCACAAGACGCATGCCTCCTTACTGTTCCTAGAATTGCTAAGCAAACATCTCGAGACAGGGCTTTCTCCTATAGAGCTTATTTTTTATGGAATGGTCTGCCTATCCATGTCTCGACCTGTAAGTCTTTATTGAAGACTCATCTCTTCAGTAGGTCCTATGATTGAGTGTAGTCTGGCCTAGGGGTGTGAAGGGGAATGGAAAGGCACTTGAGTGACAAACCACCCTTGCTGTCTCTGCCTGGCCAGTTCCCCTCTCTCCACTGGGATTCTCTGCCTCTAACCCTATTACGGGGGCTGAGTCACTGGCTTCCTGGTGCTCTTCCATGCTACACTTGAGTGGGTTGAGTCACTGATGTGATCTTCAGGTCCGGGTTGGCATCCCCCTCGGGTTTGTGGTGTGGGGGAGATCTTCGTGTTCTATACTCGGCCTTGTCTCAGGGTAGTCGGTTGGTGGTTTCAAGATATCCATCTAGTGGTGACTGTGCTTTGGCAAAGTAGGTGGGGTTATATCCTGCCTGTTTGGCCCTGTCCGGGGGTATCGTCAGACAGGGTCACAGTGTCTCCCGACCACTCCTGTCTCAGCCTCCAGTATTTATGCTGCAATAGTTTGTGTCTGGGGTCTAGGGTCAGTTTGTTATATCTGGAGGATTTCTCCTGTCTCATCCGGTGTCCTGTGTAAATGTAAGTATGCTCCCTCTCATCCTCTCTTTTTTTCTTTCTCTCATTCTCTCTCTCTCTCGGTGTACCTGAGCCCTAGGACCATGCCTCAGGACTACCTTGCCAGATGACTCCGTGCTGTCACCAGTCCACCTGGTCATGCTGCCGCCCCAGTTTCACTGTTCTGCCTGCGGCTGTTGAACACTGACCTGTTCACTGGACATGCTACCTTGTCCCAGACCTGGTGTTTTGGACTCTCTCTCTACCGAACCTGCTGTCTCTAACTCTGAATGATCGGCTATGAAAAGTCAATATTGATATAGATATTTCCTCCTGAGTGTAACGTCGTTCGTCTGTTGAATGAAGAGAGTCAGACCGAAATGCAGCGTGTAGGTTATTCATGACTTTAATGAAGAAATTGCGGTACATGAAATAACTGAAATACGAAAACAACAAACGGAACGTGAAACCTATTACAGCCTATCTGGTGAACACTACACAGAGACAGGAACAAACACCCACAAAATCCAACGCGAACTCAAGCTACCTAAATACGGTTCCCAATCCGAGACAACGAGAATCACCTGACTCCAATTGAGAATCGCCTCAGGCAGCCAAGCCTAACTAGACACACCCCTAATCATACACAATCCCAATTAATACAAACCCCAATACGAAACACAACATATAAACCCATGTCACACCCTGGCCTACCCAAACATATACCAAAAACACAAAATACAATGACCAAGGCGTGACAGAACCCCCCCTCTAAGGTGCGGACTCCCGGACGCACCTCAAGAGCATAGGGAGGGTCCGGGTGGGCGTCTGTCCATGGTGGCGGTTCTGGCTCGGGACGTGGACCCCACTCCATTAATGTCCTAGTTCCTCCCCTTAGCGTCCTGGGATCATCCACCTTCTCCGCCGACCATGGCCTAATAGTCCTCACCCAGATCCCCACATAACTGAGGGGCAGCTCGGGACAGAGGGGCAGCTCGGGACAGAGGGGCAGCTCGGGACAGAGGGGCATCTCAGGACAGAGGGGCATCTCAGGACAGAGGGGCATCTCAGGACAGAGGGGCAGCTCGGGACAGAGGGGCAGCTCGGGACAGAGGGGCATCTCAGGACAGAGGGGCATCTCAGGACAGAGGGGCAGCCCGGGCCAGAGGGGCAGCCCGGGACTGAGGGGCAGCTCGGGACAGAAGCAGCCTGGTACTGAGGGGAAGCCCGGTACTGAGGGGAAGCCCGGTACTGAGAGGAAGCCCAGTACTGAGAGGAAGCCCAGTACTGAGAGGAAGCTCAGTACTGAGAGGAAGCTCAGGCAGGTAGTAGGCTCCGGTAAATCCTGGCTGGCTGGTGGAACTGGATGATTCAGGTTGTCTGGCCGATCTAGAAGATCTTGGCAGACTGGCACTTCTGGCGGATCTTGGCAGACTGGCACTTCTGGCGGATCCTGGCAGACTGGCGACGCTGGGCAGACTGGGAGCACTGGCCGCGCTGGGCAGACTGGGAGCACTGGCCGCGCTGGGCAGACTGGGAGCACTGGCGGCGCTGGGCAGACTGGGAGCACTGGTGGTGCTGGGCAGACTGGGAGCACTGGCGGCGCTGGGCAGACTGGGAGCACTGGCGGCGCTGGACAGACAGGAGACTCCGGCAGCGCAGGAGAGGAGAAAGGCTCTGGCTGCGCTAAACAGGCGGGAGACTCCGGCAGCGCAGGAGAGGAAAAAAGCGCTGGCTACGCTGAACAGACGAGGCGCACTGGACGCGCTGGGCCGACTGGGAGCACTGGCCGCGCTGGGCCGACTGGAGACTCCGGCAGCGCAGGAGAGGAGAAAGGCTCTGGCTGCGCTAAACAGGCGGGAGACTCCGGCAGCGCAGGAGAGGAAAAAAGCGCTGGCTACGCTGAACAGACGAGGCGCACTGGACGCGCTGGGCCGACTGGGAGCACTGGCCGCGCTGGGCCGACTGGAGACTCCGGCAGCGCAGGAGAGGAGAAAGGCTCTGGCTGTGCTAAACAGGCAGGAGACTCCAACAGCGCAGGAGAGGAGAAAAGCGCTGGCTGCGCTGAACAGGCGAGGCGCACTGGAGGCCTGGTGCGTGGTGCTGGAACTGGTGGTACTGGCTCGAGGACATGCACAGGAAGCCTGGTGCGGGGAGCTGCTACCGGAGGACTGGTGTGTAGAGGTGGCTCTGGATAGACCGGACCGTGCAGGCGCACTGGAGCTCTTGAGCACCGAGCCTTCCCAAGCTTACCTGGCTCGATGCCCACTCTAGCCCGGCCAATAGGAAGGGCTGGTATGTGCCGCAGCTGGCTCTGCACCCGCACTGGAAACACCGTGCGCTCCATAGCATAACACGGTGCCTGCCCGGTCTCTCTAGCCCAACGGTGAGCACAGGGAGTATGCGCAGGTCTCCTACCTGGCATAACTATTCTCCCTTCTAGCCCCCCCCAATAATGTTTTGGGGCTGTTTTTCCGGTTTCCAACCGCGTCGCCGTGCTGCCTCCTCAAACCTGCGCCTCTCCGCTTTATTCCGCGTCTATTTCATCCTTGGGACGGCAATATTCTTCTGGCTGCGCCCAGGGTCCTTTACCGTCTAATATCATCTCCCAAGACCAGAAGTCCTCATATTGCTGCTCCTCACAATTAACAGGGAGAGTAGGCTCAGGTCTGACTCCTGACTCAGCCACTCTCTCTCTGCGCTCTCCCCCGTTACTTTCGGTTTTCGCTCTGCGTCGCCATGTTTTCCTCTTAGACTCCATTAGCCTGTAGCCCTCTTCGCACTGCTGAAGCGAATCCCAGGCAGGCTCCTGCACTCGCTCTGGGTCAGCCGCCCACCTGTCGATTTCTTCCCACGTCGTATAATCCATGCCTCTACCGTCCATAACATCCTCCTTTAGCTCCTGCCAGTTCACACGCTGCTCGGTCTGTGAGTGGTGGGTGTTTCTGTAACGTCGTTCGTCTGTTGAATGAAGAGAGTCAGACCGAAATGCAGCGTGTAGGTTATTCATGACTTTAATGAAGGAATTGCGGTACATGAAATAACTGAAATACGAAAACAACAAACGGAACGTGAAACCTATTACAGCCTATCTGGTGAACACTACACAGAGACAGGTACAAACACCCACAAAATCCAACGCGAACTCAAGCTACCTAAATACGGTTCCCAATCCGAGACAACGAGAATCACCTGACTCCAATTGAGAATCGCCTCAGGCAGCCAAGCCTAACTAGACACACCCCTAATCATACACAATCCCAATTAATACGAACCCCAATACGAAACACAACATATAAACCCATGTCACACCCTGGCCTACCCAAACATATACCAAAAACACAAAATACAATGACCAAGGCGTGACACTGAGGTGCTCTCCTATTGCACCCTCTACAACCACTGTGATTATTATTATCTGACCCTGCTGGTCATCTATGAGCGTTTGAGCATCTTGGCCCTGTTCTGTTATAATCTCCACCCGGCACAGTCAGAAGAGGACTGGCCACCCCTCAGAGCCTGGTTCCTCTCTAGGTTTCTTCCTAGGTTCTGGCCTTTCTAGGGAGGTTTTCCTAGCCACAGTGCTTCTACAGCTGCATTGCTTGCTGTTTGTGGTTTTAGGCTGGGTTTCTGTACAGGACTTTGTGACATTGGCTGATGTAAAAAAGGCTTTATAAAAACATTTGATTGATTGATTGATTGATTGATTGATTGATTGATTGATTGATTGGAGAAGGAAGACAGAGATTTGTAGAGCAATGTAAAAAATGACCAAATATCCAACTTTTTCAAGGACTATAAGAAATCAGGTGTCACACCCTGATCTGTTTCACCTGTCTTTGTTCTTGTCTCCACCCCCAACCAGGTGTCGCCCATCTTCCCCATTATCCCCAGTGTATTTATACCTGTGTTCTCTGTTCCCAGTTTGTTGTGTTCGTCAAGCCTACCAGCGGTTTTCCCCTTGCTCCTGTCTTTTTCTAGTTCCTTGTTTTGCCCATTCTGCCTGCAGTTCTGTACCTTGTCCCACCACTTTGGAGTATTGACCTATGCCTACCCTTGACCTGTTGTGCTGCCTGCCTCCTGTTCTAGTAATAAACTTTTGCTACTTCGACACTGTCTGGGTCTTCTCCTGAAACGTGATAGCAGGGCAGTCTTGAATAGCCATTAGAAGCATGTTGTACTACATTGTCAGGTGATTGAGTGTATTGACCTTCCTTAGCAAACCTTGAGCTGTCTACATATCAAATAGGCTTCTACATGTCCCTGGCCCAGATGTCATTTAAAAGATGGCATCATCTCATGCATTTCTGTGTCAGCCTGTCATAGGGAAGCGAAAAAGGGAATATCATTTTAGGGTAAATGGCACGGACACTGTTATTCATTCACTGTGACATAAACATACTCTGTGAAAGCCATATTTGGCCCCGAGAAAATCTATCTAATCTGGTTTTCATGATCATGTAACGCTCCTTCAAAATATGCCTAGTAGATTAAACATTTGTGAATGTCACGTCTACACCCGCTCCGGTGCTCGACGTCTCCGGTTTACTAACCACCGGTCCTGGCAACCCATTACGTGCACCTGGCAACCCTCATTAAGCACACCTGCGCACCATCATGAGGCACACCTGGACTTCATCAATACCCTGATTACTCCCCCTTTTATCTAGCACTCCCTAGCATCACTCTTCAGGTAGTATTGGTTCTGTGTTCATGGTCAGACGATTCTCTTGTTTTGTATTGCTCTGTTTATTATTAAACTGAGCACCTGCTTCCTGTCTCCCAGCGTCATCATGACAGTGAAGTTGTTTGAAATAACTAATTCAACTGATAGTCTGCAATATTAATTTTGGCAGATGCACGACTGTTTTCTCATAGTCTCCTTCGGTACGTAGTGCTGCTACAGATATGTGAATCATTTGTCATTGGTCGTCACATTATGGGTTTTCTGAATCAACTGGGAATTAACAGGATCATCTGTCCTGTGTGTGTGTGGCAGTATGTGTGTTGGTGAACTGATGCTCGCAGTCCCACTGGTACTATAGTCACAGCCAAGCCACCCATCCCTCCCATCTCATTACATTGCCAAGACAAGGTGATTTAGTTAATTGCCTCATTTGTAGATTGAAATATTACACATGGTATGTACTGTACAATGGGCCATTTTGAGTGCAAATTAATGGTCTTGTGCTGAATATATTTTTTTTATTTTTTTCCCCTGCAGGTCGGAGATGTGGCAAGTCTACAGACAAGTGATAAAACCACAATCTCTTGTTTTTTTCTTTTTTGGACACAACAACAAAATCTTGTACTATATTTTCTCTTTGCTCAGGGTGTGAACTTGAACGGTTATGGCGTCCATTAGTATGACATCCTGGGGTTGAATGTTGACCTATAAAAGCCAGACGTGGTGTTTAGAAACAACATCAACAAACAGAACACAAACCTCTCCAAGCTGTGGCATTGTCCTGGACGGTGACCGTGGCATGAGAAAGTCCTGTTGGGGAATTTGGTCGTGCAATGCTCTCTGTCGATTGCTTTAGAGTTGAAAGAAAGCCAGGATTTCCTAATGCTGAGAATGGGGAGCTCTCAACAGATTGATCTGCAACAGGGGACAGCCCATTCTTTAGAACAGGCAGCAGACTAGAAACATAGAGCTGTGGAGGGGTGTGGGAGAACAGAGAGCCTGAGAAAGCCTCTTCAGCTGGGGTACGAGAGGGAGAGGTACAGACCTGTTGAACAGCCACTGACTGACTACATCCTGTTTTGTCTTCCAATAGCAGCCCATCATGGACCCCTTCTACATAGACATCCACATGGGTGAGTCAGTGTGCTCTGATTCAATTCACTAAATACATTTTAAGGTCATTTCCAATTGAGAGAACTTATGCAGCGTTTACCATGAATGCAGTCTCTGCTAAAGCGGGAACATTGCCTTTAAATTTAAATCGCGCTGTTATGTGGATTTAATAGAGCCCTTAGTCTGAGGAGGTTTCTGTCTGTGGTGCTCTCTGTGGTCATCATGTGGTTTGTTAGGTTTGTTATGGTCTATGACATGGAAGTAGCAGGAAATAATAATGCCCAAAACTGTGTTTGATGGGGTTTGTGTTTGTAAGGATAGGTTCATGGGTGGTTTGGCTAGATTGTATCCTTTTCATTTGGCATGAGTTCTATCAACATGTGACTGTAACTTCTATCTGTATCTGTCCATCACAATGTATTAAAACAGAGTTTTCAAACACTGCAATAATCAGTAATGCATGGATAACCTGCATAGCCTCAAAACAGACAAGATTGTTGGTTTCTGGTACTAAGACGTGAATATACTTTATGTATATACTGTACTGTTGGTAAATGGTGAGCCCAGATGTGTCAAATGCCTGTGAAATACTGTAGGCCTATTTACTTAGGAGCTAGATTTATAAACCCACTGTGGTATTATATGGCTTTATGATTTCAATAAACTAACTATAGCAGGGCTGTTTGTCAAGTAAGCATTTAACAGACAGGAGGTGTAAAACTTGCACTATGATCCATGCTTTAACTGAGCCATTTGGCCTATCAACCAGGCTCAAGACAGAGGGGCGGGGGGGGACTATACAGCTGAATACATTCTAGCACATAAATAGTGTCTGTCTGACAGGGGTTTGGCAGGATGGACCTCGGGGAAGCGCTTGTATGTTTGTCGAGGGGCTTCAGAGTATTGATTTTGCAAGGGGGGCTGGCACGGGCCTCTGGAATGTGAGCTGCCTGCCGCCGTTGCAATAGCCATGGTGGTTTTCAGAGGGCAGTGTAGGCTGCTTCAACCAGACGACTGCTGTGGGGAACACAGTAGTCCCCGGTCTATGGAACATGTAACAGAAGCGAGGTTTGGTATTACCTGGTCAAGGATTTTATATCCGTTTTACAATATAATTAATATTTCATGCAAAAATCAGAGGGCAATGCTATGGAATATGTCCTGCCAATATTCCAAATAAAACTACCTCAAGTACAGGCCAAGAAAAGTGAATGTGATTCGTTGCCTCTAATTGTACGGTAGTCAGGGTGCACTTTTTATTTTTATTTTACGAGATATCTTGCTTTCAGTGAAATCGGCTCACTTTCGTTCTGTTTCCTCAGCTCAGCAAAATGTCAACTTCCTTTGGAAACCCCACATATTATCCAAGTTAGAAATCTTAACGGGACTCAAGGATTGTTGATGCAAGTGTGTAGTCTACTTTATTTCACCATAACAATTTAATTTCATCATACTCTCTGGAGATTAGAAAATCATTCTAATGTGAAGTGACTGCTAAACTAATGTGGTAAGATAGAACATGTAGAAATGCAGACGTTCATGTCATAGGCCTCAAATAAATACAACCTCATCCACTTAGTCAGACTCTATGCTCTCTCCTGCACAGCTGTTTGAGATTTCACTCTCCGGAGTTGATGATAACAAATTGGTCAATCATATTCCACCATGCTACGAATGTCATTTATCAAATCTTTCATATATAGACATTGCTTTTCATTTCATTTTGGAAATTGAAAGTGTTATACCGTGAGGGAAAAATTGCTACGCTCATTCAAAAGCCCCGGTCAGCATTATGCTGAAATGACCTATTTGAATTTCATCAGATTTAATCTCCGGTAATACAGTGGCCAGGATAATGTCAACCAAATTCATGCTGTATTACTGCACAGTGGTACTGAAATGTAGTGGTAATTGCTGGTACATGTACTTTTTTACATAGAAGCCACAATATGACAAATGAAAAAATACCTTTTAAAAGCATAATACGAAGGACCTAGTATTTTCAATGTTTTCTTACCTCTGCTCTCTATTTGTCTTATACTGTACCTCCACCTGCTACCTCCATGTCATCTCTCTCCTCTCTCTCATTTCTCTCTTCACCTCTCTCTCTCTCCCTCCATCACTCCACTCCTCTCTCACTGCCCCCTCTCTCTCTGGTATGGAAAGTTTGTTGTCAGGCAGGCAGGCAGGCAACAGTGTCAGGGGGCTGGGTAGTATTGATCGGAGGAGTGTGTGATGATTATGGGCTGTGACAGCCCACCGTGTGGACCTGCTCAGGGATGAGCCCGCCCCCGTGCCCTGTCTCCCATATGAGAGGCCCGGGATCGCTCTTGCACAGCCTGCATCATTCTACACGAATCACTGCCCTAGGGGACGGCATGCGCTGCAGCAGGCGCAGGGGAAGGTAGCACTGGGAGGTATGGGAAGAGGCTCTGTCTGTCTACAGTGTGTTAGGCAGAGGTTCTGGAAATATGAGTGCAAATCAAATCAAATGTTATTTGTCACATACACATGGTTAGCAGATGTTAATGCGAGTGTAGCGAAATGCTTGTGCTTCTAGTTCCGACCATGCAGTAATTTCTAACAAGTAATCTGACCTAACAATTTCACAACTACCTTATACACACAAGTGTAAAGGAATTAATAAGAATATGTACATAAACATATATAAATGGGTGATGGCTGAACGGCATAGGCAAGATGCAGTAGATGGTATAGAGTACAATATATGAGATGAGTAATGTAGGGTATGTAAACATTATATAAAGTGGCATTGTTTAAAGTGGCTAGTGATACATTTATTACATAAATGTTTCCATTATTTAAGTGGCTAGAGTTGAGTCAGTATGTTGGCAGCAGCCACTCAATGTTAGTGATGGCTGTTTAACAGTCTGATGGCATTGAGATAGAAGCTGTTTTTCAGTCTCTCGTTCCCAGCTTTAATGCACCTGGACTGACCTCGCCACCTGGATGATAGCGGGGTGAACAGGCAGTGGCTCCGGTGGTTGTTGTCCTTGATGATCTTTTTGGCCTTCCTGTTACATCGGGTGGTGTAGGTGTCCTGGAAGGCAGGTAGTTTGCCCCCGGTGATGCGTTGTGTAGACCTCACTACCCTCTGGAGAGCCTTACGGTTGTGGGCGGAGCAGTTTCCCTACCAGGCGGTGAAAGAGCCCGACAGGATGCTCTCGATTGTGCATCTGTAAAAGTTTGAGTGATTTTGGTGACAAGCTCAATTTCTTCAGCCTCCTGAGGTTGAAGAGGCGCTGCTGCGCCTTCTTCACCACGCTGTCTGTGAGGGTGGACCATTTCAGTTTTGTCTGTGATGTGTACACCGAGGAACTTAAAACTTTCCACCCTCTCCACTACTGTCCCGTTGATGTGGATAAGGGGCTGCTCTCTCTGTTGTTTCTCGAAGTCCACGATCATCTCCTTTGTTTTGTTGACATTGAGTATGAGGTTATTTTCCTGACACCACACTCCGAGGGCCCTCACCTCCTCCCTGTAGGCCGTTTCGTCGTTGTTGGTAATCAAGCCTACCACTGTTGTGTCGTCTGCAAACTTGATGATTGAGTTGGAGGCGTGCATGGCCACGCAGTCATGGGTGAACAGGGAGTATAGGAGAAGGCTGAGAATTCACCCTTGTGGGGCCCCAGTGTTGAGGATCAGCGGGGTGGAGGTGTTGTTACCTACCCTCACCACCTGGGGGAGGCCCGTCAGGAAGTCCAGGACCCAGTTGCACAGGGCGGGGTCGAGACCCAGGGTCTCGAGCTTGATGACGAGTTTGGAGGGTACTATGGTGTTAATTACTGAGCTGTAGTTGATGAACAGCATTCTTACATAGGTATTCCTCTTGTCCAGATGGGTTAGGGCAGTGTGATTGCGTTTGCGTCGTCTGTGGACCTATTGGCGCGATAAGCAAAGTACCATGTGGAATTTCATGAGTTTCTACCGCATTTAGATACATTTCAGATAATCCATTGTGATTCTGGCTAAAGAAATCAGGATTTTCATAAGGGTACTTATGTGCTCTGACAGTCTGATCTGTTGCTGCACTAGAAATAAATGGTACCACTTTGACATCAATTACTCCATTAACACGGCAGGGTAGCCAAGTGGTTAGAGCATTGGACTAGTAACTGAAAGGTTGCAAGTTCAAATCCCCGAGCTGATGAGGGACATATCTGTTGTTCTGCCCCTGAACAAGCAGTTAACCCATTGTTTCTAGGCTGTCATTGAAAATAAGAATTTGTTCTTAACTGACGTGCCTGGTTAAATAAAGGTTTAAAAAATGCAAACAGAGGATGTCAGTATTTCAGAAACACACATCTCTCAGCTTAAGCTGTGTTAGACAATGTTGGTGTATTTTACCTCAAGTAGACCTAGCTTTTTGTCTTAGCTTATCTTCCAAACAGAAGGAACAACTTTAGACAGGCTCTCCAACTTGATGGGTGTTCTGCTTTGGATTTGGACTCGTACTGAGTGATTTATGCAGAGTTGAATGAGAAACAAACGTTGTGGCTCTTGCATCCTCTGGTACTGTGAGTAATCTCACTATGTGTACTGTTCAGGGCCCAAACTAATGAGAGGGATTGACTGAAGGGTTTCAAATGAAATCCATTTCAAACACTAAAGCTCGCTGTTCTGCCTGTGGAAGCAGTCAGTATGACCGCTAGTATAATTTAATCCAAACGTGTTTGGTTTGATTGTCCACTTGTGCTCTTTTGCTGTTGAAAAGGTTATGTGAACCACACAAGCCCTGAGAGAAAACAGCTTTGTGTTTTGTTCGATCTCAAGTCTACAGTTCGTCGATTTCATTCTGCTTTCTTTGGTCTGCTGAAGACAGAGGAGGGTAGAGAAAGAAAAACGGAATAGAAAAGAGAGAGAAACAGAATACAAGATAAACACAGAAAGAAAATGTTACACTGCCAGCATACTGCCTGTGTTTTTTAACAAAGCCTTTTTATACAATGCTGCTCATTTCACAAATGGATAAAAATGTGTAATTGCATTTTAATGAGGATTACGGCTGGGAATCGAGATCAGTGAATAAGAGACGGGTTCTATGCTGAGGGGACAGAAGTGTGCATTGTGCTAACTGAAGGTCGCTTCTGTAAAGAATGGATGCGGGATAGATTGACCATGTCACTTTTTGATCTGCTTTAGGTCAGGGCCAAACAAGATTGTCATCATTATAGAAGTTTTGTTTTCTTTAGTATTTGGACTGAAATGCATGTTATGTGGGCTGGCATGAAAGACAGAAATAGTAGCTTGTAGGCTACCTTTCTAACCAAACTGGAGAAACAAACGAAACTGAAATAAATATAGCCCTAACAAAATGTGGAATAAAATGTTTAGTTGTTTATGTTGACATATTCAGTCTTACTATTCTCATTGAATCGTGGACAGGGTTAGCAATCATCATTTTATTGTAATTCATTGGTTCTGTGGGTGTGGATTTGCTGAGAACTAACTGAAAACCAAATAATTACATTGCGGTTCGGGATGGGCACGGTTAATCAATATCCGGATATCAGAACAGAGGTTAGTTGAGGTACAGTCTTGGCCAAATTGGTTTGGGTACTTTCAGTTACTGATGAAACAGGAAAACACTCCAAGTAGGCTTTAAGAAGTCCTTGGAAATCTAATTTATAAGCCTATTCTCCTCATGTTGTTAAACCAGAAGAAACAAACTTGTGGTGAAATAGAAAACTCAAGTCTCGAGGACTGAGATTAGGCTCTTAAGAGACTCAGTTTGAAGGAAAGTGAAGAATGATGACCTTTACATTCTAATAGGTTTAATCAGAATTGGATGTTATTTAAGTATGAGGGAACAGTTGTTTGGAGCAAGTACCTTATTATGGAACATAAAGGCCCCATGCAGCCAAAAATTTGATTTTTCTGTGTTTAGAAAAATAATGTGAAATGGTGATAATGCCCTTTCAGTGTAAGAGCTGTTTGAAAAGACCACCTGAAATTTCAGCCTGTATTGATGGGATGGAGTTTTGGCTTGCCTAGTGACATTAGGTAGTTAATAGACCAATAAGAATAGAGTTACAAACCTGTCTGCCAATAACAGATTTTTTAAGTTTTCCACTCCCCACTCCCAGACAGTTCTTGCTAGAGAAATGTATTCTATTTTTGTTTCTTTTTGACCATATTAATTGAAAACAATCACAGTAAGTTACTTAATTGTTAACCATAAATGATTCGATATTGAGAGAGAGAACTGTCTGCACTGGACCTTTATATACAGTGGGGAGAACAAGTATTTGATTTGACGATTTTGCAGGTTTTCCGACTTACAAAGCATGTAGAGGTCTGTAATTTTTTTTAATCATAGGTACACTTCAACTGTGGGAGCTGGAATGTAAAACAAAAATCCAGAAAATCACATTGTATGATTTTTAAGTAATTAATTTGCATTTTATTGCATGATATAAGTATTTGATCACCTACCAACCAGTAAGAATTCCGGCTTTCACAGACCTGTTAGTTTATCTTTAAGAATCCCTCCTGTTCTCCACTGTATAAAAGACACCTGTCCACACACTCAATCAAACAGACTCCAACCTCTCCACAATGGCCAAGACCAGAGAGCTGTGTAAGGACATCAGGGATAAAATTGTAGGCCAGCACAAGGCTGGGATGGGCTACAGGACAATAGGCAAGCAGCTTGGTGAGAAGGCAACAACTGTTAGAAAATGGAAGAAGTTCAAGATGAAGGTCAATCACCCTCGGTCTGGGGCTCCATGCAAGATCTCACCTCGTGGTGCATCAATGATCATGAGGAAGGTGAGGGATCAGCCAAGAACTTCGCGGCAGGACCTGGTCAATGACCTGAAGAGAGCTGGGACCACAGTTTCAAAGAAAACCATTAGTAACACACTACGTCGTCATGGATTAAAATCCTGCAGCGCACGCAAGGTCCCCCTGATCAAGCCAGCGCATGTCCACGCCCATCTGAAGTTTGCCAATGACCATCTGGATGATCCAGAGGAGGAATGGGAGAAGGTCATGTGGTCTGATAAGACAAAAAATAGAGATTTTTGGTCTAAACTCCACTTGCCGTGTTTGGAGGAAGAAGAAGGATGAGTACAACCCCAAGAACACCATCCCAACCGTGAAGCATGGAGGTGGAAACATCATTCTTTGGGGATGCTTTTCTGCAAAGGGGACAGGACGACTGCACCGTATTGAGGGGAGGATGGATGGGGCCATGTATCGCGAGAGCTTGGCCAACCACCTCCTTCCCTCAGTAAAACATTGAAGATGGGTCGTGGCTGGGTCTTCCAGCATGAAACAACCCGAAACACACAGCCAGGGCAACTAAGGAGTGGCTCTGTAAGAAGCATCTCAAGGTCCTGGAGTGGTCTAGCCAATCTCCAGACCTGAACCCAAAATAAAATCTTTGGAGGGAGCTGAAAGTCCGTATTGCCCAGCGACAGCCCCGAAACCTGAAGGAAGGATCTTGAGAAGGTCTGTATGGAGGAGTGGGCCAAAATCCCTGCTGCAGTATGTGCAAACCTGGTCAAGAACTACAGGAAACATATGATCTCTGTAATTGCAAACAAAGGTTTCTGTACCAAATATTAAGTTCTGCTTTTCTGATGTATCAAATACTTATGTCATGCAATAAAATGCAAATGAATTACTTAAAAATCATTCAATGTCATTTTCTGGAATTTTGTTTTAGATTCCGTCGCTCACAGGTGAAGTGTACCTATGATATAAATTACAGACCTCTACATGCTTTGTAAGTTGGAAAACCTGCAAAATCGTCAGTGTATCAAATACTTGTTCTCCCCACTGTATACAGTACTGTTGGTGTATTCATTCTGCCAATTCTGTTGAAAATGTTTCTTAAAAGTAAGCAAATGGAACGGGATAAACATACCTGAATTTGTCCAATAGAAACTCTCATTAGCAACTGATGTACTAATGATTACACCTTAGATCAGCTAGATACAGTTGAAGTCGGAGGTTAACATACACCTTAGCCAAATACATTTAAACTCAGTTTTTCACAATTCCTGACATTAATCCTAGAAAACATTCTCCCTGTCTTAGGTTAGTTAGGATAACCACTTTATTTTAAGAATGTGAAATTTCAGAATAATAGTAGAGAGTGATTTATTTGAGCTTTTATTCATTTCATCACATTCCCAGTGGGTTCACACACACTCAATTAGAATTTCGTAGCATTGCCTTTAAATTGTTTAACTTGGGTCAAACGTTTCGGGTAGTCTTCCACAAGCTTCCCACAATAAGTTGGGTGAATTTTGGCCTATTCCTCCTGATAGAGCTGGTGTAACTGAGTCAGGTTTGTAGGCTTCCTTGCTCACACACGCTCCTTCAGTTCTGCCCACACATTTTCTGTAGGATTGAGGTCAGGGCTTTGTGATGGCCACTCCAATACCTTGACTTTGTTTTGCTTAAGCCATTTTGCCACAACTTTGGAAGTATGCTTGGGTTCATTTTTCCATTTGGAAGACTAATTTGCGACCAAACTTCAACTTCCTGACTGATGTCTTGAGATGTTGCTTCAATATATCCACACGATTGTCCTGCCTCATGATGCCATCTATTTTGTGAAGTGCACCAGTTCCTACTGCAGCAAAGCACCCCCACAACATGATGCTGCCACCCCATGCTTCACGGTTGGGATGGTGTTCTTCGGCTTGCAAGCCTTCCCATTTTTCCTCCAAACATAACGATGGTCATTATGTCCACACAGTTCTATTTTTGTTTCATCAGACCAGAGGACATTTCTCCAAAAAGTACAATCTTTGTCCCCATGTGCAGTTGCAAACCAAAGTCTGGCTTTTTATGGCGATTTTGGAGCAGTGGCTTCTTCCTTAATGAGTGGCCTTTCAGGTTATGTCGATATAGGACTAATTTTACTGTGGATATAACTACTATTGTACCTGTTTCCTCCAGCATCTTCACAAGGTCCTTTGCTGTTGTTCTGGGATTGATTTGCACTTTTTGCACCAATGTTATGCTGGTGAATGAGGACCCAAAAGCGACTTAACGAAAACAGAGTCTTTATTCCAGTATATGACAAAAGTAATAATCCTGGATATATCAAGGAGAAAACAAAACAGGAAAACTGAAATCCACTCGTCAGTAGCGAGGACTGACTGGAGACCCGACCATAGACTGCAGGTTGCTTCGGGAAGGCACCGACCGTAGCAGACTAAGACACCTGCTCACACGCAGCATCTGAAGAAGGTAAAACACGACAGGGCGAGACAAGGACACAGAACAGCGAACATCATACAAGGATCCGACAAGGACAGAAGCGGAAAACAGAGGGAGAAATAGTGGCTCTAATCAGAGGGCAAAATAGGGGACAGGTGTGAAAAGAGTAAATGAGGTAGTTTAGGAGAATGAGGAACAGCTGGGAGCAGGAACGGAACGATAGGGAGAGAGAGCGAGAGAGGGAGAGAGGGAGGGAAAGAGAGGGATAGAAAGAGGGAAAGAACCTAATAAGACCAGCAGAGGGAAACGAATAGAAGGGAAGCACAGAGACAAGACATGATAACCAATGACAAAACATGACAACCAAAGTACATTCATCTCTAGGAAACAGAACGCGTCTCCATCCTGAGCGGTATGACAGCTGCGTGGTCCCATGGTGTTTATACTTGCATACTATTGTTTGTACAGATGAACGTGATACCTTCAGGCATTTGGAAATTGCTCCCAAGGATGAACCAGACTTTTGGAGGTCTAAAATTTATTGGCTGATTTATTTTGATTGTCCCATCATGTCAAGCAAAGAGGCACTGAGTTTGAAGGTAGGCCTTGAAATACACTTCTCAAAAAAATAAAGGGAACACTTAAACAACACAATGTAACTCCAAGTCAATCACACTTCTGTGGAATCAAACTGTCCACTTAGGAAGCATCACTGATTGACAATACATTTCACATGCTGTTGTGCAAATGGAATAGACAACAGGTGGAAATTATAGGCAATTAGCAAGACCCCAAATAAAGGAGTGGTTCTGCAGGTGGTGACTGACCACTCACCACTTCTCAGTTCCTATGCTTCCTGGCTGATGTTTTGGTCACTTTTGAATGCTGGCGGTGTTTTCACTCTAGTGGTAGCATGAGACGGAGTCTACAACCAACACAAGTGGCTCAGGTAGTGCACCTCATTCAGGATGGCACATTAATGCGAGCTTTGGCAAGAAGGTTTGCTGTGTCTGTCAGCGTAGTGTCCAGAGCATGGAGGCGCTACCAGGAGACAGGCCAGTACATCAGGAGACGTGGAGGAGGCCGTAGGAGGGCAACAACCCAGCAGCAGGACCGCTACCTCCGCCTTTGTGCAAGGAGGAGCAGGAGGAGTACTGCCAGAGCCCTGCAAAATGACCTCCAGCAGGCCTCAAATGTGCATGTGTCTGCTCTAACGGTCAGAAACAGACTCCATGAGGGTGGTATGAGGGCCCGACGTCCACAGGTGGGGGTTGTGCTTACAGCCCAACACCGTGCAGGACGTTTGACATTTGCCAGAGAACACCAAGATTGGCAAATTCGCCACTGGCGCCCTGTGCTCTTCACAGATGAAAGCAGGTTCACACTGAGCACATGTGACAGATGTGACAGAATCTGGAGATGCCGTGAAGAACGTTCTGCTCCCAGCAACATCCTCCAGCATGACCGGTTTGGCGGTGGGTTAGTCATTGTGTGGGGTGGCATTTCTTTGGGGGGCCGCACAGCCCTCCATGTGCTCGCCAGAGGTAGCCTGACTGCTATTAGGTACCGAGATGAGACCCTCAGACCCCTTGTGAGACCATATGCTGGTGCGGTTGGCCCTGGGTTCCTCCTAATGCAAGACAATGCTGGCCCTCATGTGGTTGGGGTCAGCAGTTCCTGCAAGAGGAAGGCATTGATGCTATGGACTGGCCCGCCCGTTCCCCAGACCTGAATCCAATTGAGCACATCTGGGACATCATGTCTCGCTCCATCCACCACAGAGGCACTGAGGCACTGCACCACAGGCTGTCCAGGAGTTGGCGGATGCTTTAGTCCAGGTCTGGGAGGAGATACCTCAGGAGACCATCCGCTACCTCATCAGGAGCATGCCCAGGCCTTGTAAGGAGGTCATACAGGCATGTGGAGGCCACACACACTACTGAGCCTCATTTTGACTTGTTTTAAGGACATTACATCAAAGTTGGATCAGCCTGTAGTGTGGTTTTCCACTTTAATTTTGAGTGTGACTCCAAATCCAGACCTCCATGGGTTGATTAACTTTGATTTCCATTGATCATGTTTGTGTGATTTTGTTGTCAGCACATTCAACTATGCAAAGAAATAAGTATTTAATAAGAATATTTAATTCATTCAGATCTAGGATGTTATTTTAGTGTTCCCTTTATTTTTTTTGAGCAGTGTACATCCACAGGTACACCTCCAATTGACTCAAATGGTGTAATGTGTCTGTGTGTAGCTGGTGAGATGAGGACCGCAGATATGAGTAATGAAAGCAATTTTACTCAAATATAACAATACACGTCGTATAAATAAAAGGCCACAAAGACGGACCCCAATACAATAAACAATTACTCACAAACAAACATGGGGGAACAGAGGGTTAAATAATGAACAAGTAATTGAGGAATTGAAACCAGGTGTGAAAGACATGATGAAAAGTGGATCGGCGATGGCTGGAAAGCCGGTGACGTCGACCACCGAACGCCGCCTGAACAAGGAGAGGGACCGACTTTGACGGAAGTCGTGACAAATTATGTCAATTAACCCATCAGAAACTTCTAAAACCATGACATCATTTTGGGGAATTTTCCAAGCTGTTTAAAGGCACAGTCAACTTAGTGTTGTTAAACTTCTGACCCACTGGAATTGTGGTCCAGTGAATTATAAGTGAAGTAATCTGTCTGTAAACAATTGTTGAAAAAATTACTTGTGTCATGCACAAAGTAGATGTCCTAACCGACTTGCCCAAACTATAGTTTGATAACTAGAAATTTGCAGTGGTTGTAAAACTTGTTTTAACTACTCCAACCTAGGTGTATGTAAACTTCTGTCTTCAACTGTATATAATCTTCCTATACCTACAGTATATGCACTGGTCCTTGTGAGGTCCATAGATGAGAAAAGCAGTTGGCCCAGAGGTTGGCGTCACAAAAATAAGTCTACCCAAAAGAGCAGTTAGATTTATCACATCTTGTATCACAGACCTTATCTATCTTAACAGCTGTGGATGGATCCAGCTGGCTTCTGTGTGAACGTTACACACCAAAGAGGGACTATCCCCTCGACTTGACTGAGGAGGAGGAATGGAGGATGAACATATCGATGTAGCAGATGAAGCCGGTTTGATCCAGATTTGCCAGACCACCACCACACCAAGGCTCTAAGCATCCCAGGGAAGGAGGTTGAAGCCGAGAGAAAATCAATCCCAACTACCTGGAATCAACAGCAATAATGGAGACGCTCTTGTTTGGCCCTGACCTCAAGCAGACAAATGACGGAAGACGTGAGGAATCCATCCTGCTGGCTGGAGGCGTGGCAAAAGGAGCCAAGGACAGCAAATGAAATGTAATTCCATCAAGTTGACGAGCGCCTGTTTATGAGCTGATTCATGACTCAAGATCCATTTTGTCAAATTATTCGTCCGGTGATGAATAATCCATTTCAGAATGAAATGTTACCCTTTTGTCTTGGTTGACACTTGAACCCCTCTAGTAAACCATAAAAAAATGTTTTTGCGTCATACGTTCTTTGTTAACACAGTCATTAACACAGACTTTGTGCTTTGTCAGTCACTGTGTGACTGCAGTGTTTATTTATGAAATACTGTCTGATGTTTGTCTGACTACAGCTAACTTCGACATGCTCCTTAAAGCTGACCTTGCCCATCTGGTTTAATAAGCACCAGTTTAGCTTTCATATGGTATCTCATCAACAGCATATGACACAGTTAATCAGGAATAATCCCCATCTCCTAATAACCCTAGGGATGGTGTGGGCTTTCCCAATGTATCGCTTATGTTCGACAGCAATGGGGATTATTGCTAGTGCTTGAAAGTGTGATAAAATAACAGAAAGAGAGAGTTCTGTTTGAAGAAAGAAGCTTAGCACAGTGGGGAAATGGGCCCCAGCAGAATGTCATTTCCCCTTAGAATGGAGAGCAATTAGTCAACGCACATTAATGACTCCGACAAGTCCCGCGTGGCTGCCTGCCGCATCGCAGCTGATCACATCTTTATTTGGTTTAATATCACAATGCTGAGGGGAGTCACCACAATATCACAGAGGAAGAGAGAGAGAGAAGGAGGAGGCAGAGGATAGGAGGGAGGGGTAGATTAAGCTAATAAAGGTGGAGAAAAGGAAGAGATGATGGAGAAATGATGACAACCAACAAACATGTAGCTTTACTAAAATGTGCCTTCATCAGAACTGTGAATTTTTAACATGACAGATGAATTAGATTTCCAGTTCAGCAGAGGTATTATCTTTCTCCAGCAATCCCTCTCTCCCTCCCTCTCTCCCTCCCTCTCTCCCTCCCTCTCTCCCTCCCTCTCTCCGTCCTTCTGGATCCCAGTCATCATACTTAATCCCATATCTTTCCATTGACTCATGCTGCTAGCATGACTGTGGTTCTTATCTGACCAACACTACATTACACCATCTAACTGTTTCTTTCTGTTTTGCATCAGAAGCACGATTTGCTGGAACCCGTGACATTTGACAAAGGAGGCATTTAGGCAAAGGCAGTTAAATGTTGCCATGTCTGCCATTAATAGAGTGTTAATATTGGACGTCTGCCATTAATATCAATTGTACAGATCTGTTTGTAATTATTTTCCATGTGTCACCATTTGATCAGCAAACCACCAAAAGCTGTGGTGATGGTGAAAAGCTTCAAGTTCCTCAGCGTGCACATCACTGAAGACCTGAAATGGTTCATCCACACAGACGCAACAGCGCCTCTTCAACCTCAGGAGTTGCACCATCCGCTATCCGCAGGGCTCTCTCTCTTGGTGGTGCAGTCAGCCCAATGCATCACTGGGGGCACACTGCTTGTACTCCAGGCACCCGGTGTCACAGGAAGGCCAAGAAGATCATCAAGGACCTCAGCCACCCGAGCCACGGCCTGTTCACCCCGCTACCATCTCGAAGGCAAAGACAGGACAGGTGCATCAAAGCTGGGCACGAAAGACTCTCCAGGCCATCAGACTGTTAATAGTCACCTCTTGCCGGCCTCCGTACAGTCACTGTTACCAGCCGACTACCACCCGGTACTCTATCCTGCACGTTAGAGACTGCTGCCCTATATGTGCGTACAGTAGTCATTGAACACTGGTCACTTGAATTATATTTACGTACTGTTTAACCCACTTCATATGTCAACTGAGTATACAAAACATTAGGAACACCTGCTCTTTGCATGATAGACTGTACAGGTGAATCCAGGTGAACGCTATAATCCCTTATTGATGTAAATCCACTTCAATGTAGATGAAGGGGAGGAGACAGGTTAAAGAAAGATTAAGACTTGAGACAATGGAGACATGGAAAGTGTGCCATTCAGAGGGTGAATAGACAAGACACAATATTTAAGTGCCTTTGAACGGGGTATGGTAGTAGGTGCCAGGAGTACAGGTTTGTGTCAAGAACTGCACCACTGCCTTGTTTTTCACATTCAACAGTTTCCTGTGTGTATCCACAATACTCCACCACCCAAAGGACATCCAGCCAACTTGACATAACTGTGTGAAGCATTGAAGTCAATATGGGCCATCATCCTTGTGGAACGCTTTTGACACATTGTAGATAGAGTCCATGCCCTGATGAATTGAGGCTGTTCTGAGGGCAAAAGGGGGTGCAACTCAATATTAGGAAGGTGTTCCCAATTATTTGGTATACACAGTGTATGTACTGTATTCTAGCCAAAATTCATCCTATATAACTACTGCTGTACACCTATGTTCTATTCATATGCTGTCCATACACACCATTATATACATATACTGTACAGTGCCTTCAGAAAGTATTCACAGCCCTTGACTTTTTCCACATTTTGTTGTGTTACAACCTGAATGTAAAATGGATTAAATTGAGAGTTTTTGTCACTGAACTACACACAATACCCCATAATGTATAAGTGCAATTGTGTTTTTTTTACAAAGTAACTAACAATGAAAATCTGAAATGTCTTGAGTCAATAAGTATTCAACCCCTTTGTTATGGCAAGCTTAAAACAGTTCAGGAGAAAAAAATATAATAATAGGTTGCATGGACTCGCTCTGTGAAATAATAGTGTTTAGCATGATTGTTGAATGAATACCTCAGCTCTGTAAGGTCCCTCAGTCGAGCAGTGAAATTCAAACACAGATTCAACCACAAAGACCATTGAATCTAATGCCTCGCAAAGAAGGGCACCTATTGGTAGATGTGTAATAATTAAAAAAGCAGACATTGAAGATCCATTTGAGCATGGGGAAGTTATTATTTACACTTTGGATGGAGTATCAATACACCCAGTCAACAACAAAGATACAGGCTTCCTTCATAACTCAGTTGCCAGAGAGGAAGGAAACAGCTCAGGGATTTCACCATGAGCTCAATGGTGACTTTAAAACAGGTACAGAATGTAATGGCTGTAATAGGAGAAAACTGAGGATGGATCAACAACATTGTAGTTACTCCACAATACTAAATTGACAGAGTGAAAAGAAGGAAGCCTGTACAGAATAAAAAATATTCCAAAACATGCTTCCTGTTTGCAACAAGGGACTAAAGTAACACTGCAAAAAATGTGGGAAAGCAATTTTTTTTTTTTGCCCTGAATACAAGCTATTATGTTTGGGGCCAATCCAATAAAACACATGACTGAGTACCACTCTCCATATTTGTAAGCATGGTGTTGACTGCTTCATGTTATGGGAATGCTTGTAATTGTTAAAGACTGGGGAGTTTTTCAGAATAAAAAATAAATGGAATGGAGATAAGCACCGGCAAAATCCTAGTTCAGTCTGCTTTCCACCAGACACTGGGAGATGAATCCACCTTTCAGCAGGACAATAACCTAAAACACAAGATCAAATCTACACTGGAGTCCCTTACCAAGAAGACAGTGAATGTTCCCGAGTGGCCGAGTTACAGTTTTGACTTAAATCTATGGTAAGACCTGAAAATGATTGTGTAGCAATGATCTACAACCAATTTGACAGAGCTTGAAGAATTTGAATAGAATAATGGGCAAATGTTGCATAATGCAGGTGTGGAAAGCTCTTAGAGACATACCCAGAAAAACTCACAGCTGTAATTGCTGCCAAAGGTGATACTACAGTCTTAACACAGGGGTGTGAATACTTATGTAAATTAGATATTTCTGCATTTTGTTTCAATAAATCTGCTACAAAATAAATAAACATGTTTTCACTTTGTCATTATAGGGTATTGTGTGTAGATGGGTGAGAAAATATATCATATTTAATATTTAACATTTTCAATTCAGGCTGCAACACAACAGAATGTGGAATATGAATACTTTCTGAAGGCACTGTATATATATTTATATTCCGGACTGACTGCTTATTCTGATATTTCTTCATTTTTGTGTGTATTGTTTTGTATTGTTAGGTATTTCTGCACTGTTGGAGCTAGAAACATAAACATTTGCAAAATATGTGTATGTGACCAGTAAAGTTTGATTTGACTTGATTTAGCTAAATCATATTTGTGGTGGTACAGAAGAGGTACAGTATGAGGTTTATTGAATAAACAGCTTTTTTAGTTTGTTCTCCCTCAGTTCTCCTATCGTTCAGTCGCCAAGGCCATCTCTGTTTTGGACTCCTTGCCGGGGAGTTCAAAGAGAGGTCCCTACAGCTGTGGGTCTCCAGAGAAGTCAGAGAGGGCTGGGGAAACCTGGGGGGGTCACATGGCCCACCACCTGATCAGAGTTACTCAATCGCCACTCATGTCTTGATTTCCCAATGTTCTACCCCGGACTCAAAAATCTTTTCATCAGGCCTGCTGCTTTAATTTGACCCATTGAGACATACCGCCAAATCTACCCTCTCACTCCGCCAATAAAGTTTGATACTCATCGGTGTTTTGAGGATGTTTAAAGTTTTAGTCCGTGCTAATGTGTGATCTGAGGGATTTATATATGGCAATGCAGTGCAGCCTGATGTGTTAAAAGCCGCTAGTGTCTGAAGGGATGATGCAGTATGGAATTGAGGTGACTGCTTGGAATGCTGGGCGGTAAATGTATTGCTCCTTCCATTAGGTCCTGAGTGCTCCGTTTAACTGGGAAAACCTTGGGGAGAAACATCACACATAAACCAGATTTCACAGAGGAATGGCTTCATGTAAAGAAGAATCATAAAGTTGGAAAATTCCCCTTGTAATTTTTTGGGGTCCAAAGTAATAGCTTTTACATTTTTGAGTGCTTAGATTTGCCCTGGCATGTTTCAAATAGTAAGGACTGGGTTGAAAAGTTAAAGTTGAAATGTATATTTAAACTTTTAAAGGCACTGTGATGCCGTCTGGTTATAGTCAAGGATCTTCTGTCCCCTTTAGGAAAAACATACCCTCTCAATACAATATGCAATATGAACAACCTTGGAAAAGCTTTTTTTATTACAAGAGGTAAGAAAGAAAGAAATCTGTTTATGGAATATCTATGTTATATTAGACTCTTACAAATTTGGTGAGAATCTTTATACAATTTTTTACGACTGCCCGGTCCCGCTTTAAGTGACATGCAGCTTATAAAGGCTTCATAAAGCCATGATAAAGCCTTTATAAACACTACATAAATGTGTTACAAATCATCTATAACCATATATCATGCTTTATAGAGGGCTCATAAATGTGGCATAACTGTGTGACATAACCATCAATGTTTTCTTGGTTTAGTTTTTCCAGGTTTCGGGTATGCCCCGTTTATAAAATAGATCATTCTTTAATAGAAAAACAACAGGTTTTGGATGGGATTTGCTGTGTTCACAACAGTGCTTAAGCCATGTTAGGGCATGACTTTTGAGGTCTGTGAAATATCTAAGAAACATTGATGTTGGATTGTAGTTGCCCTTCAGTATTGTTTGGTTAACAGGTTTTCTACAGTGCAGTAAGCGCACGTGATGTGATTCAGCCGCTAATGGAATTGGGGGAGTAAAAGGCCTGCAACACTCCATATTATTCAGAGCCCCATGAAATGATACCATATACTGTATACATTCTACAAACACGACTGAGTATTCCCTACAATACTTTTACTACGGCACCCAGAATAGTTCTTGCTCTAAGACAATATGTATTCCATCAGTGGAGGCTGCTGAGGGGAGGACGGCTCATAATAATGGCTGGAACGGAGCAAATGGAATGGCATCAAACCATGTGTTTGATGTATTTGATACCATTCCACTGATTCCACTCCACTATCACAAGTCCATCTTCCCCAATTAAGGTGTCACCAACCTCATGTGTATTCCATATAAAATGATTTGTGTTATGGGCATTCATTTTAAAAGCTACATTTAATGCTAATGTCACTTAAATATGAACAAATATTAACCATTGTTAATGTTATGTTTAGACAATTATTTTGCATCTATCATGAATGGTTATTGACACTTTTCTACTATTATGTGGGGGGCTTTTATTTTGGGGAAAAAAATGTGACCCGGATTACTTTTTTAGTATTGCTGACGAGACGCTGATCATGTGATGAGTTCGTAAATCAAATGCCCACTTGTGCTGCCACTGGAAAGCAAAAAGCAAGTAAGTTAACCTTTATTTATTGTCATTTAAAATAGTTTGTAGCAAAGTGTTGAGTTAGATTACATACTGTAGCTACCTCAATTGTTATTTCAAATCATTTCGGTGACTTCACAGCTATTTCTAGCTAGCAGGCTCAGCTGAATAAAAATCCCCCTAGATACAGCCACATCTCATGGTCACCGCGTGAGATTTGTAAATACAAGAAGAATATAATAATACGAATTGAATGGAGTTTCCCATCTTTCCATTTAGAGTTTCTGACGCAGCACAGAAATGCCCTTATCCAGATGGTGTGAATATGACGAAGGCATTTCCTAACAGGCCTGCTAACTTTCTTTGTTTTACTTTTAAGGTTGGAACCAACATGCAGCACCTCCAGCAGGCAGAGACCAAGAACCATTAGTCGTCCAGGTCAGGGACAAGCTACTCTATTCACAGCTCTGTGTAAGGTTCAATGTAACTGCATTGCTGGACTTTTTGAAAACGTCATGTATTTGTATTGTTTTAAAAATATAAGGAAATGTATGGTTTAAACATGTCTTTTAAAGTTTATTCATTTGAGCTGTTACTGACAATTCCCTGTGTTAATTTGTGTTTACATCATTAAGCCTTTATCTTTGTCTTGTGAATAACCAAATGGGTCTAACTTCATAGTAAGTACAGCGTCATATGATACAAGGCATATGCTGTACATATGTGTTATATATGACCAAATGGGTCTGACTTTATAGAAAGTACAGCGTCATATGATGTAAGGTCTTTATGGATGTGTTATGAATGTCCGAAGGTCTCTCACTTCAAACTAAGTAGTACAGGACACCACATGAAGTGTCAATTAATAGGTTATTAACGTTCTGCTGATTTATGAAGGTTCTCTCGTGATCCACAGGTTACTGTAGGGTGTGACAGGTATTTAAATGGGTTGATGGACCTGCAAAGGTTTGTGTGTGTGTGTGTGTGTGTGTGTGTGTGTGTGTGTGTGTGTGTGTGTGTGTGTGTGTGTGTGTGTGTGTGTGTGTGTGTGTGTGTGTGTGTGTGTGTGTGTGTGTGTGTGTGTGTGTGTGTGTGTGTGTGTGTGTCAGAACCAAGATGATTTGGGGTATTCCGACAGAACCTGAGACTACTGCACCAGGTATTCCTCTTCTGTTACCATGCTGGAGACCAGGGCTTAATTACAGCCTGTTACAATGGTGACAACATTCTGTAGCTGATCTTTCAGCGTGTCAAAGACCTGATTGGGTCCAGCACCCCACGATATGGCTAGTTTTTGTGTGCGTGTTGTGAACTGTGGAACATGTTAACTTGGTTCCAGAAGAAAGATATTTTCTATTTCTTTAGGTTGGGGGCTTTCATCAAGGTAAGTGTTTCTTAGTGTAACGTCGTCCTCAGGCTATTGCACACACAGCACACAAGGACATGGTCCAGTGCCTGCTTTGAAAGGATTTGATACAGTAGATAGCCTCATCCCTGATAAACTGTTGCAAAATATTGTTTCAAAGATTTTAATTATAACCTTAATCTCGTTGCATAAACAATTTTACCCTGTTTAGCATCAAAATGAAACAAGGTTAGTCTTATACTAAGCTCGCATTTCTTTCAGGTATTTCCTGTGCTCTGGTCCATAAATGATCAGTCCGTAGATCTGAGGATAAGATAGAAAGGTAGTACATGTGTATTTGACTTCTCAATCACCCTGCCTATTCTAGTCTCCCCTAGTTAGTGTTCCAGTAACATGACACGTATAAATATTTGTCCAACATAACTGCACTCCTATCCAGCTGATACTGTCTCTGTAACCCTACCACAATCCCCCCTGATCCCAGCTAGGTAACTTTACCCAAACCTGCTTGGTCATTATTGATGGCCTAGTAAGTGTTACAGTTACAGACCTATTATTCTACCATTAAACTTTGATGAGCTGCTCTACAAATACACATTGATGCTTATCAGCTTTCTCCATTACTCACCTTTTACTTCCACCATACTACGGGTACTAGGCTTTTTGGTTTCCTTGTTTAATAAGTGGGAGGTGGAAGTGACAGCTGACAGTCTTTGGCTGTACCGGGGGAAATGTCTGACAGTTCAAGAGGTAAAGAAGGCAGAGGTAAGTGACGTGTCCCCTCTATGACTGGGAAATCTGGTGACCCGGTAAAGTGATATCGCACCACTAAAGTGGAGAAAGAGAAAAAACATGAGGGAAAGAGGGGGAGGGATGAGTGGAGTTGCCACCTCCACATGTGGTTTTACCAGAAATGTTGCTTCTGTAGGTCAATCGAAGATGGTAATAACGCCCCTTGTGTTTCCCACAAACACATAGTTTCCACAGAGAAGCCTGTAAGATGTGCCGGCAAGATTGTGTGTGTGTGTGTGTGTGTGTGTGTGTGTGTGTGTGTGTGTGTGTGTGTGTGTGTGTGTGTGTGTGTGTGTGTGTGTGTGTGTGTGTGTGTGTGTGTGTGTGTGTGTGTGTGTGTGTGTGTGTGTGTGTGTGTGTGTGTGTGTGTGTGTGTGTGTGTGTGTGTGTGTGTGTGTGTGTGTGTGTGTCAAGAACTGCAACATGGCTGGGGTTTTCACACTCAACAGTTTATCAAGAATGGTCTACCATCCAAAGGACATCCAGCCAATTTGACACAACTTTGGGAAGCATTGGATTGAGTCATTTCTTTTGTCAACATTTTTTTTGTGAACGATCTACACAACATACTAACATTTGTAAAAATAAATATGATAAATAAAACACTTTAGATAAGTATTCAACCACGTATGAGTCTTTCTAGGTAATTCTCTAAGAGCTTTCTACACCTGGATTGTATAACCTTTGCACATTATTATTTTCAAAGTTCTTCAAGGTCTGTCAAATTGGTTGTTGATCATTGCTCCACAACCATTTTCAGGTCTTGCCATAGACTTTCAAGCAAATTTCGGTCACTCAGGAATATTAATTGTCTTGGTAAATAATCCAGTGTAGATTTAGCCTTGTGTTTTACGTTATTGTCCTGCTGAAACGTGAACTCATCTCCCAGTGTCTGGACAAGGTTTTCCTCTGTGCTTACCTCCCCAGTCCTTAATGATTAAAGCAAATAGGACATGGTGGCGAAGTAATTACAATATAGCAATTGAACACTGGAATGGTAGAATGTGCAGAAGATGAATGTGCAAGTACAGATACTGGCGTGCAAAGGAGCAAGATAAATAAATAAATACAGTATGGGATGAGGTAGATTGGATGGGCTATTTACAGATGAGCTATGTACAGGTGCAGAGATCTGTGAGCTGCTCTGACAGCTGGTGTTTAAAGCTAGTGAGGGAGGTAAGAGTCTCCAGCTTCAGTGATTTTTGCAGTTCGCTCCAGTCATTGGCAGCAGAGAACTGGAAGGTAGAGGCGGCCAAAGGAGAAATTGGCTTTGGGGGTGACCAGTGAGATATACCTGCTGGAGGGCGTGCTATGGATGGGTGCTGCTATGGTGACCAGTGAGCTGGGTAAGGTGGGTCTTTACCTAGCAGAGACTTGTAGATGACCTGGAGCCAGTGGGTTTGGCGACGAGTATGAAGCGAGGACCAGCCAACGAGAGCGTTCAGTTCGCAGTGGTGGGTAGTATATGGGGCTTTGGTGACAAAATGGATGGCACTGTGATAGACTGCATTCAATTTGTTGAGTAGTGTTGGAGGCTATTTTGTAAATGACATCGCCGAAGTCAAGGATAGGTAGGATGGTCAGTTTTATGAGGGTATTTTTGGCAGCATGAGTGAAGGAGGCTTTGTTGCAAAATAGGAAGCCGATTCTAGATTTCATCTTGGATTGGAGATGTTTAATGTGAGTCTGGAAGGAAAGTTTACAGTCTAACCAGACACCTAGGTATGTGTAGTTGTCCACATATTCTAAGTTAGAACCGTCCAGAGTAGTGATGTTGGATAGGCGGGCAAATGCGGGCAGAGATCGGTTGAAGAGCATGCATTTAGTTTTACTTTACTTACTTTCGAATACTTATTGACTCAAGACATTTCAGCTTTTCATTTTTAATTCATTAGTAAAAAATGGAAAAACATTATTCCACTTTGACATTATGGGTTATTGTGTTAAAACCTCCAGTGACTCCCAAACCCGCATGCAGGAGCGTAATCATCGCCTGAAACTAATTAGCATAACGCAGCGGACATAAATATCCCTAGAAAATGTTCCTATTCATGAAAATCACAAATGAAATATATTGAGACACAGTTTAGCCTTTTGTTAATCACCCTGTCATCTCAGATTTTCAAAATATGCTTTACAGCCAACGCTAGACAAGCATTTGTGTAAGTTTATCATAGCCTAGCATAGCATTATGCCTTGCTAGCAGCAGGCAACCGTGTCACGGAAATAAGAAAAGCAATCAACCTTTGATGAACTTCGGATGTTTTCACTCAGGAGACTACCAGGTAGATAGCCAAAGTTAATTTTTTCCCAAAATATTATTTTTGTAGGCGAAACAGCTCCGTTTGTTCTTCACATTTGGCTGAGAAATCGCCCGGAAATTGCAGTCACCACAACACCGAAAAATATTCCAAATTAGCTCCATAATATCAACAGAAACATGGCAAACGTTGTTTACAATCCATCCTCAAGGTGTTTTTCTAATATCTATTCGATAATATATCCGTCAGGACAATTCGTTTTTCTCTAGGACCGATTGGAGTAATGGCTACCTCTGTACATTACGCGAGAATCTCTCTCGGAGCCACCATGTGACCATTTACGCAATGTGCCCTCCAACGGCTATTCTTCAACAGAAATGCGTAAAACAACGTCACAATGCTGTAGACACCTTGGGGTATACGTAGAAAGCGCAAGCTCGTTGATGGTACATTCACAGCCATATAGGGAGTCATTGGAACGCAGCGCTTTCAAAACCTGGGGCACTTCCGGATTGGATTTTTCTCAGGCTTTCGCCTGCAACATCAGTTCTGTTATACTCACAGACAATATCTTTACAGTTTTGGAAATGTTAGAGTGTTTTCTATCGAAAGCTGTCAATTATATGCATATTCTAGCATCTTTTCCTGACAAAATATCACGTAATTTTTTATTTTCAAAAATGAAAATACTGCCACCTAGCACCAACAGGTTTTAAGGCCAGTGGGACAAAAAAAAACACCATTTACCTAGGTAAGTCAGTTAAGAACAAATGCTTATTGACAATGACGGCCTACCAAAAGGCCTCCTGCAGGGACAGGGCTGGGATTAAAAATACAAAAATAAAAATATAGGACAAAAACACACATCATGACAAAAGAGAACACAACACTACATAAAGAGATACCTAAGATAACAACATAGCATTGCAGCAACACATGACATCACAGCATGGTAGCAACACAACATGACAAAATGGTAGCAACACAACATGGCAGCAGCACAACATAGTAGCAGTACAACACATGGTACAAACATCATTGGGCACAGACAACACCACAAAGGGCATGAAGGTAGAGACAACAATACATCACACAAAACATCACACAAAGAGATTAAGATAAAACTGTCCAGTTTGAGTGTTTGTTGCAGCTCGTTCCAGCCGCTAGCTGCATTGAAATGAAAAGACGAGCAACCCATGTGTATGCTTTGTGGACCTTTAACAGAATGTAACTGTTAGAACGGGGGTTGTATGTGGAGGATGAGGGCTGCAGTAGGTATCTCAGATAGGGGGGGAGTGAGGCCTAAGGGTTTTTTTTTAAAATAAGCCAGTGAACCAGTGGGCCTTGGGACGGGTATACAGAGATGAAAGGTTTACAGAGGAGTATAGAGGACAGTGATGTGTCCTATAAGGAGCATTGGAGGAAAGTCTGATGGCCGAATGGTAATGAACATCTAGCCGCTCGAGAGCACCTTTTACCTGCTGATCTATAAATTATGTCTCCATAATAAAGAAAAACCCTTGGATGAGTAGGTGTCCAAACTTTTGACTGGTACTGTATGTTAAAGTGTATAGGAACTTCTGTGGGACCCAAATATTTAGTAGAATCAGGGTGTTGACGGAAGCAGATTGACTTTCCGTTACAGCTCAACTGTCCCTCAAACCCAACACACAAACCCAACACACAACCACACACACACGCAATGCCTTATCTCTATGGGGTTGTTGTGTTGAGGGAATACATCAGCAATATTGTAGTTTGGTGCACATCCTAGCATATGATAAAGAGGAAGCAGGCATTTCCTTCTCAGGAAGGATGTTTCCGCTGTATGTCCTCTCTGATTAGTGAGAAGAGAGCAGCATCGCTTCCCATGAACTGAGATGCATTGGCAAACTGGCCTATGCAATACATTCTATAGCTACACTACCATCTTTTTTAATTCTTACTATTTTCTACAATGTAGAATAATAGTGACGACATCAACACTATGTAATAACACAAATGGAATCATGTTTTAACCAGAAAAGTGTTAAACAAATCAAAATATATTAGAGATTTGAGATTCTTCAAATAGCCACACTTTGCCTTGATGACAGCTTTGCACACACTTTGCATTCTCTTTGCAACCAGCTTTATGAGGTAGACACCTGGAATGCATTCCAATTAACAGGTGTGCCTTCTTAAAAGTTATTTTGTGGAATTTCTTTCCTTCTTGCGTTTGAGCCAATCAGTTGTATGTGACAAGGTAGGGGGCCAATACAGAATATAGCCCTATTTTGTAAAAGACCAAGTCCATATTATGGCAAGAACAGCTCAAATAAGCAAAGAGAAACGTTGTTATATTAAGACATGAAGGTTGGTCAATATAGAACACGTCAAGAACATTGAACATTTCTTCAAGTGCAGTCGCAAAAACCATGAAGCGCAATGATAAAACTAGCTCTCATATGAGGACCACCACAGGAATGGAAGACCTAGAGTTACCTATGCTGCAGAGTATAAGTTCATTTGAGTTACCAGCCTCAGAAAATGCCAGCCCCAAATAAATGCTTCACAGAGTTCAAGTAACTTAAACATCTCAACATCAACTATTCAGAGGAGACTGCATGAATCAGGCCTTCATGGTCAAATTGCTGCAAAGAAACCACCATTAAATGACACCAATAAGAAGAAGAAGAAGACTTTCTTGGGCCAAGAAGCACGAGCATTGGACATTAGACCGGTGGAAATGTGTCCTTTGGTCTGGAGTCCAAATTTGAGATTTTTGGTTCCAACCGTGTCTTTGTGAGACGCAGTGTGGGTGAACGGATGATCTCCGCATGTGTATTTCCCACCGTACAGCATGGAGGAGGAGGTGGCACACTTAACCAGCATGGCTACGACAGCATTCTGCAGCAATATGCCATCCCATCTAGTTTACGCTTCGTGGGACTATATTTTGTTTTTCAACAGGACAATGACCCAACACACCTCCAGGCTGTGTAAGTGCTATTTGACCAATAAGGAGTGTAATGGAGTGCTGCATCAGATGACCTGGCCTCCATAATCCCCCGACCTCAACCAAATTGAGATGGTTTGGGATGAGTCAGACCGCAGAGTGACGGAAAAGCCTCAGCATATGTGTCCTCAGCATATGTGGGAACTCCTTCAAGACGGTTGGAAAAGCATTCCAGGTGAAGCTGGTTGAGATAATTTCAAGAGTGTGCAAAGCTGTCATCAAAGCAAAGGGTGGCTATTTGAAGAATCTCAAATATAAAAGTTGTGATGTCTTCACTATTATTCTACAATGTAGAAAATAGTTCAAATAAAGAAAAACCCTTGAATGAGTAGGTGTTCTAAAACTTTTGACCGGTAGTGTATAAGAGTGAATTTTTTCTAAAACTGTGCTAGAAAGCATGTAGTCATTTCTACAGTATACAGTACTGTAGAAATGTAAACAATGACAGTAGCTAGAATCATCTGTTGTTTCTTTACTGAAATTTATGTAGGTCATTGAGTGGGTTGAGCATAACATACAGTATATGATATCTTAGACTCTAGCAGTTGCGGGGGACAGACACTGTCAGGTCAGAGAAAAGGAGGAGAGATCAAAGACTAGACCTCAACTTTCTTTGTTTACTAGTACAGAGAAACTGAATTCCAACAAGGACCAGAGTGAAACTCAGCCAGTCTGCTTACTGCTGCCTAGCCTTCATTTAACCAAACGCTTAAAGCAGCTATTCCAATTTGTCTATATTCCACCACCTTTCCTCACACTCTACTGCCCTCTTAGTCGCTTTCTGGCTCGTGTGATTGACTCCTCCAATATGGAGTACAACTGCTAAGCTTGATGACAAAGCGGGAGCTCTCGTCTCACAGTCTGCCTAGACCTCTGGGGGCTCCAGAGAATGAAATGCATTATCTCCGTGGTCAGGGACAGTGGGGGGAGAAGGGCTGGAAGAGCTTTATGGAGATTTATAGTTCTCCCTCAAGCCCTAATTGCCTCCTCTGCAGTATGGCTAGCCAGCACCAGGCCTCATAATGGCTCCAGCAGGTGGGCTGCCTGCCTGGCTCATTGTTTACCAATGCTTGTTATGAAGATAAATGTTGTCAGTGACCGACCGACCGACCGGCTGACCGACCAGGCAGGAGCTTCTGTGCTGGCCACAGAGATAGATAGTACATCAATTTGGCCTTTAGACAAAAAGCAGAGTTAGAGGAGTATCCGTGTCTTTGTTGTCAGATATGATCCCATTAATACCAAGCTTCGACCTTAAAGAAAGAATCTTGCAGTGGAGGCTATTTAGCGGAGGAAGTTGGGGGACCATCCTCCTCGGTAAATAAAACATTTTTAAAGGGACTTAGTAAATATATTCACATCACCAGATAATTGATTAAATGAATTGCCGGTGTAATTGCTAAACTGCTTTCTGACTGTACACTGTACTTTATGATTGTAGCGGGTTTAGTAACGTGTTAGTTCTAGTACTTCTAATTGACGTGACAACGATGTAAGCTGTTTGTAGCAGTTAGCAGTCATGATATGAAGGTTTGGCTTGGAATGTTTTGTTGTTGTCTGGTAACAGACAGCTGATGTGTTATGCATTGAAGTCCACAAGCGAGGGGAAAAGGTGAGAGGAAGGAAGTGCGAGAAGGAATTCTATATACAACAAGCAAAGTGATCATGCTGTTTTTACGTGGCTGCTGTGAAAGTGAACTGTTTGTGTGTATTCATTCCGCCGATTCTGTTGAAAAAACATTTCTTAAAAGGAAGCAAACCGAACGGAACCGAACGGAATGGACTAAACTCTCATTAGCAACTGATGGACTAATGATTACACATTAGATCAGCAAAATACAGTTGAAGTCGGAAGTTTACATACACCTTAGCCAACTACATTTAAACTCCATTTTTCACATTTCCTGACATTTATGCCTCATAAAAACTCCCTGTCTTAGGTCAGTTAGGATCACCACTTTATTTTAAGAATGTGAAATGTCAGAATAATAGTAGAGAATGATTTATTTCTCTCATCACATTCCCAGTGGGTCAGAAGTTTACATACACTCAATTAGTATTTGGTAGAATTGCCTTTAAATTGTTTAACTTGGGTCAAACGTTTCGGATAGCCTTCCACAAGCTTCCCACAATAAGTTAGTGAATTTTGGCCCATTCCTCCTGACAGAGCTGGTGTAACTAAGTCAGGTTTGTAGGCCTTCTTGCTCGGACACGCTTTTTCAGTTCTGCCCACACATTTTCTATATGATTGAGGTCAGGGCTTTGCAATGGCCACTCCAATGGCTTGAATTTTGCAAGCCTAATTTTTCAGTTTTTGAATTATTAAAAAAGTTTTAAATATCCAATAAATGTCGTTCCACTTCATGATTGTGTCCCACTTGTTGTTGATTCTTCACAAAAAAATACAGTTTTATATCTTTATGTTTGAAGCCTGAAATGTGGCAAAAGGTCTCAAAGTTCAAGGGGGTCGAATACTTTCGCAAGGCACTGTAGATGGTCTTTACGGCCAAACAGTTCTATTTTTCAATTAGCATATCAGAACCTTCTAAAGCATTTTCTGGAATTTTCCAAGCAAGTTTAAAGGCACAGTCAACATAGTGTTTGTAAACTTCTGACCCACTGGAATTGTGATACAGTGATTATTCAGTGAAATAATCTGTCTGTAAACAATTGTTGGAAAAATTACTTGTGTCATGCACAAAGCAGAAGTCCTAACCGACTTGCCAAAACAAGAGTTTGTTAATAAGAAATTTGTGGAGTTGTTGAAAAATGAGTTTAAATGACTCCAACCTTAGTGTATGTAAACCTCGGACTTCAACTGGCAAGAGTGTGCAAGACGGTTGTGAATGTGTCACTGTTTGTCACCTTGATTATTAAAAATTCTCATGCTCATAAAAACATAATCCTCCCTCATCTTACATGGCACCGATGATCACTGGAATCTTGGTAGGCCTTGTGTTTAAGTTGTGAGTTGAAAATATGTTGAGATGGTCTGACGTGAATGTGTAAAAAATATGCTCTAAAAACTTATACTGCCTTCAGAAAGTAATCACATAGTGAGACAGCGTGTCTTTCAACTGTGAGTCTTTCAAGCCCTGTCAAACTGTTTTAAGATAGATTTAAGTCAAAACTGTAACTCGGCCACTTTAGGAACATTCACTGTCTTCTTGATAAGTAACTCCAGTGTAGATTTGGCCTTGTGTTTTAGGTTATTGTCATGCTGAAAATGCAGACTGAACCAGGTTTTTCCTCTAGGATTCCTGTGCTTAGCTCCATTCCGTTTCCTGATAAACTCCCCAGTCCTTAATGATAACAAGCATACCCATAACGTGATGCAGCCACCACAATGCTTGAAAATATCTAGAGTGGTACTCAGTGATGTGTTGTATTGGATTTGCCACTAACATAACACTTTGTATTCCGGACATTAAGTTAATTTATTTTCCGCAGACTGAGTCCATGCAAGTAATTGTATTTATTGTTAAGCTAATTGTAACTCCTGAACTTATTTAGGCTTGCCATTACAAAGGGGCTGAATACTTATTGACTCAAGACATTTTAGCCTTTCATTGTTTATTGATTAGTTTAAAAACATAGAAACATAATTCCATTTAGACATAATGGCGTATTGTTTTTATGCCAGTGACAAAAAAATCTACATTTATTCAATTTTATATTCAGGCTGTAACACAAATTTGGAAAAAGTCAAGGGGTGTCAATACTTTCTGAAGGCACTGTACTTCATTCTTAATATACCAATTCAAACTTGTTTCTATTTGCTTTTTCTTGTGGGAGTAAAAATGATTCATAAGTCATCCAGTGAAGGACATGAAAATGTGGTATTTTTATATTATAATACATTGTTCCTCTGCGATGACTGAGTGGTGAGAAGGAAGAGGAGGAGAGCCTAAGGCAGGGAAAGTTTGAGAGGTAAAAAACTAAAACTGAATGAGCTTTGTACCTCATAAAGAGTTACTTGCCACTGAACCAAGTAATATGGAACAGTTGTCTGCTATATGACTGAATCACATGGATTCCATCTTGTTCCAATTTATACATGGTCGCCCTTCACTCAACATGGGTTTTGTTACATTTTTAAGTGTCACGCCTTGATCTTAGTATTTTGTGTTTTCTTTAATTATTTGTTCAGGCCAGGGTGTGACATGGGTTTATTGTATTGTCGTATCAGGGTTTTTGTAGGCATTGGGATTGTGGTTGATTAGGGGTGTGTCTAGTATAGGCTTGGCTGCCTGAGGTGGTTCTCAATCAGAGTCAGGTGATTCTTGTTGTCTCTGATGGGGAACCGTATTTAGGTAGCCTGGGTTTCACTGGGTATTTCGTGGGTGATTGTCCCTGTCTCTGTGTAGTTTCACCAGATAGGCTGTAATTAGGTTTCACGTTCCGTTTGTTGTTTTTGTATTTGTATAGTTATTTCATGTGTCCTTTTTTTCATTAAAGTCATGAGTAACCACCACGCTGCATTTCGGTCCGACTCTCTTTCTACAAACGAAGAACGACGTTACAGAATCACCCACCACACTCGGACCGAGCAGCGGGTTAACAGGCAGCAGCGAAGGGAGGACGTTATGGACAGCAGAGGCATGGAGTATACGACGTGGGAAGAAATAGACAGGTGGGCGGCCGACCCAGAGAGAATGCCGGAGCGCGCCTGGGATTCACTGGAGCAGTGTGAAGAGGGCTATAGGAGAATGGAGTCGAAAAGAAAGACACGGCGGCGCAGAGCGAAACCCGAAAGTCACCCCCAAATATTTATTGGGGGAGGGCTCAGCGAGAGAGTAGCAGAGTCAGGAGTCAGACCTGAGCCTACTCTCCCTGTTAATTGTGAGGAGCAGCGATATAAGGACTTCTGGTCTTGGGAGGAGATATTAGACGGAAAAGGACGTTGGGCTCAGCCTGGAGAATATGGCCGTCCCAAGGAAGAACTAGAGGCGGTTAAAGCGGAGAGGCGCTGGTATGAGGAGGCAGCACGGCGACGCGGATGGAAGCCCGAAAAGCAGCCCAAAAAAAATTATTGGGGGGGGGGCTTAAAGGGAGTATGGCTATGCCAGGTAGGAGACCTGCGCAAACTCCCTGTGCTTACCGGTGGGCTAGAGAGACCGGGCAGACACCGTGTTATGCTATGGAGCGCACAGTGTTTCCAGTGCGGGTGCATAGCCCGGTGCGGTTCATTCCAGCCCTTCGTATTGGCCGGGCTAGAGTGGGCATCGAGCCAGGTAAGCTTGGGCAGGCTCGGTGCTCAAGAGCTCCAGTGCGCCTGCACGGTCCGGTCTATCCAGAGCCACCTCCACACACCAGTCCTCCGGTAGCAGCTCCCCGCACCGGGCTTCCTGTGCGTGTCCTCGATCCTGTAGCACCAGTTCCAGCACCAAGCACCAGGCCTTCTGTGCGCCTCACCTGTTCAGCACAGCCAGAGCCTTCCTTCTCCTCTCCTGCGCTGTCGGAGTCTCCCGCCTGTTCAGTGCTATCAGAGCCTTCCTCCTCTACAGCGCTGCCGGAGCCTCCTGCCTGCTCGGAGCAGCCTGAGCTGCCAGTCTGCAGGGAGCTGTCAGTCTGCAAGGTGCTGTCAGTCTGCATGAAGCAGCCAGAGCTGTCAGTCTGCAAAGAGCTGCCAGTCTGCAAGGAGCGGTCAGTCTGCAAGGAGCTGTCAGTCTGCAAGGAGCTGTCAGTCTGCAAGGAGCTGCCAGTCTGCAGGGTGCTGTCAGCCTGCATGGAGCAGTCAGAGCTGTCAGTCTGCATGAAGCAGCCAGAGCTGTCATTCTGCAAAGAGCTGCCAGTCTGCAAGGAGCTGTCAGTCTGCAAGGAGCTGTCAGTCTGCAAGGAGCTGCCAGTCTGCAGGGTGCTGTCAGCCTGCATGGAGTAGTCAGAACTGTCAGTCTGCATGAAGCAGCCAGAGCTGTCAGTCTGCAAAGAGCTGCCAGTCTGCAAAGAGCTGCCAGTCTGCAAGGAGCTGTCAGTCTGCAGGGAGCTGCCAGTCTGCAAGGAGCTGTCAGTCTGCAAGGAGCTGTCAGTCTGCAAGGAGCTGCCAGTCTGCAGGGTGCTGTCAGCCTGCATGAAGCAGCCAGAGCTGTCAGTCTGCAAAGAGCTGTCAGTCTGCAAAGAGATGCCAGTCTGCAAGGAGCTGCCAGTCTGTAAGGAGCTGCCAATCTGCAGGGTGCTGTCAGCCTGCATTGAGCAGTCAGAGCTGTCAGTCTGCAAGGAGCTGTCAGCCTGCATAGAGCAGTCAGATCCGCCAGTCAGCCAGATTCTTCCAGATCTGCAAGTCAACCAGTCTCTTCCAGATCTGCCAGTCTGCATAGAGCAGCTAGATCTGCCAGTCAGCCATGATCTTCTAGATCTGCCAGTCAACCAGATTCTACCAGATCTGCCAGTCAACCAGAATCTTCCAGATCTGCTCGTCAACCAGAATCTTCCAGATCCGCCAGCCAGCCAGGATCTACCGGAGCCTACTACCTGCCTGAGCTTCATCTCAGTACTGGGCTTCCTCTCAGTACTGGGCTTCCTCTCAGTACTGGGCTTTCCCTCAGTTCCGGGCTGCCCCTCAGTTCCGGGCTGCCCCTCAGTTCCGGGCTGCCCCTCAGTCTCGAGCTGCCCCTCAGTCCCGAGCTGCCTCTCAGTCCCGAGCTGCCCCTCAGTCCCGTGCTGCCCCTCAGTCCCGAGCTGCCTCAGTCCCGAGCTGCCCCTCAGTCACGAGCTGCTCCTTAGTTCAGTGGGGTTCTGGGTGAGGACTATTAGGCCATGGTTGGCGGTGAGGGTGGATTATCCCAGGACGCATAGGGGAGGAACTAGGACATTAATGGAGTGGGGTCCACGTCCCGAGCCGGAACCGCCACCATGGACAGACGCCCACCCGGACCCTCCCTATGGTTTTGAGGTGCGTCCGGGAGTCCGCACCTTAGGGGAGGGGGGGGGGGGTTCTGTCACGCCTTGGTCTTAGTATTTTGTGTTTTCTTTAATTATTTATTCAGGCCAGGGTGTGACATGGGTTTATTGTATTGTCGTATTGGGTTTTTTGTAGGCATTGGGATTGTGGTTGATTAGGGGTGTGTCTAGTATAGGCTTGGCTGCCTGAGGCGGTTCTCAATCAGAGTCAGGTGATTCTTGTCTCTGATGGGGAACCGTATTTAGGTAGCCTGGGTTTCACTGGGTATTTCGTGGGTGATTGTTCCTGTCTCTGTGTAGTTTCACCAGATAGGCTGTAATTAGGTTTCACGTTCCGTTTGTTGTTTTTGTATTTGTATAGTTATTTCATGTGTCACTTTTTTCATTAAAGTCATGAGTAACCACCACGCTGCATTTCGGTCCGACTCTCTTTCTACAAACGAAGAACGACGTTACAATAAGGCAGATAATGTGTTTTCTTAAGGAAAAAAAAGTTGGGGGAGGGACAGTTGATCTGACAGGCTCATGTTTATTGCAGGGGAACATGTCTTTAGTGAGCGCCAGTGATGAGCCTCAGACAAGGCTGTCAGAGACCAGTAAGTGCACTAATGACTTGGAACAGCCACTTAAGGCATGAATATTGGATATGTACTGTATAGGAGTGCATTTCCGTCTGCGCCATCCTCCATTCTCCCCTCCCTGCAGAACTAGGGCAGGCGCTCCTTGAACTGAGCCGGCCCGTGGAGTGGAGAGGGACATGTGTTCCATATGAAGAGGGTGTCAGGGAGGACCAAGGGAGGTAGAAGTGATAGATGTCATGGAAGGTGTGAGGTGTGATATAGAGAGACAGAGAAGGAGACGCCTGTTCCTTTGCTCTTTAGTGTCACACTCCAACAGATGATGTGAGAGGATGAGGACTCTACTCTGAGGGATGAGGACTCTACTCAGGACTCTACACGACAGGGGCTCTGACCTCATCCACTGTAGTAAGCGATGATGACAACATCTAAAGACACAGGCACAGGAAACCAAGACAGTTGTTAAGAGTTGGGAGAGATGCTATGCAAACCCAGTTATTTAAACTAATTTAACCTGACGGACTGGACTGTATGCTTCACCCACCTGTTTCTACCTCCAATATCCTGCATCTTCTGCATGTTCCTGTCTTTAGAATCTGTGGCCATGTCACACATACATTCAACGTTTGCGGTTCATGGTGGGCGGCAAAGACCATTGTAAACCTCAGTTGTATAGCCATTAGAAGATTAATGACTATCTTTTTTTATTCATGTCCTGAAATCCAAAACCTGAACTGATGGAAAGACAGAATTAATAGTGGAACAGGTTCTGAGAGACATCTGTCTGATGTGTGGTCTAGATGGAGTTAGGAGATGGAACCAGATTGAAGAAAGCCTCTAATGCCACGTTAAAATAAATAGAACCCAGGTCTTACCCTTGGAAACACATGAATGAATAGAAACATTCTAAGTGATCAACTGAGTGGTCGGTATCAAGCTGCTACAGTGACGCAAGCGGTGATAGTGTTCAGCGTCTGTTATTGTTTGCCATGGTTATTTCCAAGGTCATGTGATGACTTCATTAATGAGCTTGTAGAGGTACCATGGAAACAGGAGTCAGGTATTAGGGAATGAAAAGTCTCCCATTTAATAGATTTCAATAACCACAAGATGGGAACGATGACACAGACAAAATACTAATAATTCATCACTGGGTAAAAAGGGGTTGGTGAAAATGCAGTCCTACTTCTATCAGAAAGCTTCACATGAAGATCATATTCAGCGAATGTACATGATCACCTCTCTTATGAAGGTCTTTAGGGAGCTGGTTTCCACGTGTCCATTGGGCTGTAACAGTCCGGCAGACAGTACAGTATTGACAGTGATACCCAGGAATTCAGCCCTGGGCTCACTTACTTTACCCCTCACACCTTCAATGCAGTCCACAGTCCCTTCTAGAAGCTCTACTCTCTTTTTCAATTGATAGTTTCTGTGTATGAAATGTTCTTGAAAGCACTATCAGCTCTGTATCTGCAGTGAAATAACTATCTGGAAGAGTGAGAGAACTGGTAAAACTAGCTGACTCTCGTCCTTTAAATTAAGTGTTCAGGCTGGATCACTAATGAATTATCTGATATTGTCACACTATTTCTCCCATTGGAAGGTGCTCATTTCTACTGTGAGGATTTAGCCAAGCTCACCACCCTCTGTAGAGTCTCCTGAGGTTGAAGAGTCACTCACTGCCTTGCCTTCTTCACCATGATGTCCTTGAGGTTTGACCATTTCAGCTCTTCGGAGATGCCCAACCTGGTTCCCCCTGAAGTCCACAATCAGCAACTTTGTTTTGCTGATGTTGAGGGAGAGGTTGTTTACCTGATACGATGCCGTCAGAGTGCCTAGCTCCTCCCTGTAGGCCGTCTCATCGATGTTGAGGGAGAGGTTGTTTACCTGATACGATGCCGTCAGAGTGCCTAGCTCCTCCCTGTAGGCCGTCTCATCGATGTTGAGGGAGAGGTTGTTTACCTGATACGATGCCGTCAGAGTGCCTAGCTCCTCCCTGTAGGCCGTCTCATCGATGTTGAGGGAGAGGTTGTTTACCTGATACGATGCCGTCAGAGTGCCTAGCTCCTCCCTGTAGGCCGTCTCATCGATGTTGAGGGAGAGGTTGTTTACCTGATACGATGCCGTCAGAGTGCCTAGCTCCTCCCTGTAGGCCGTCTCATCGATGTTGAGGGAGAGGTTGTTTACCTGATACGATGCCGTCAGAGTGCCTAGCTCCTCCCTGTAGGCCGTCTCATCGATGTTGTTGATCAGGTCTACTACTGTTGTGTCGTCAGCCAACTTGATGATGGTTTTGGAACTGTGTGAGGCCACGCAGTCGTGGGTATACAGAGAATACCGGAGGGACTGAGGACGCACTCTTGTGGGGCTGCCGTGTTGAGGATCAGTGTCGAGGAGGTAATGTTGCCTACCTTCACCACCTGGGGGAGGCTCATTAGGAAGTCCAGGACCCAGTTGCATAGGCAGGGGTTCAAATCCAGGGCTGTGAGCTTTGTGATGAGCTTAGAGGGCACTTTGGTATTTAAGGCAGTGCTGTAGTTGATGAACAGCATTCTCACATATGCATTCCTTTTGTCCAGGTGGGTGAGGGTAATGTGCAGTGCAATGGTGATTACGTCATCTGTGGATCTGTCAGAGTGATGGGCAAATTGGACAGGGTCGATTGTCGGGGAGGGAGGAGGTGATGTGGTCTTTGACTATACTCTCGAAGCACTTCATGATGTAGGAAGTGAGTCCTACGGGTCGGTAGTCATTCAGTTCAGTTACTTTCCCTTTTTTGGGCACAGGGATGATAGTGGTCATCTTGAAGCAGGTAGCCAGGACTATCATATTTTCACAATTTCACTAATATCATCAAAATCAATAAATCAGCACATTTTTGGGCTCATTTAGTAGTTTTTACCTGATAAAGTAGAAGCCTGTTGAAAAATAATGTTAAAAGCGCAATTTAAATTCCTAAAACATACATTGAAAATGATGCTGTTGCTGCTTCATGTTTTTGATTTATGGCCAATTGTCATAACACCGGTTTTAGATGTCCAAATTTATATCAATATGCTGAAAAAATGTGAGATATTTTGAAGGCCAATACATATAACTTACTCACAACACACAGGTGTTACCTTGTAAACTGCACACGGACCAATATTTACCATGTGTTCACTCAAGACAGGAATTGATTAGCTTGTTCTACAGTAATCAATAGCGCGCACAAATGAATCAGTCATGTCGATATTGTATTGAAATCAATGGAACTGGGACAATAACCGTGCTGATGTACCGTTTGCACTCTTCTAACAGACAAACCTCAATGAACTTGGGTAATAATACATATATCTGTCGTAGACATTTATCAACTTATATCTCTATATCTCTATATTGGAACATTTCAACGAATCCCCACCTCACATCGGCTTCTAAACAGCGACAGGGGTTGGCTTTCATTTCAAGATAGCTAAACCCTTAAATCCATTAACTCATGTGAGGCCAGAGACGTTTATGGGAGGAGCGCCAGGTTTTTTTTCTAGCCAGCTAGGTCTGAAAATTAAAGCAGCTTTCCAGTCACCGCCTAAATACTGTATATCACCACCACTGTGTGAAGGCAGAGGAGACACTGAGAAAACAGTGACTGGATGGAACACAAGGAAAATAAACGCAGTGATTAACAGTGTGCAATGTATATGCACATACAGCATGGGTTCCACTGTAACTTCATAGGACGTGTCAATCACACTGTCAATCAAAGCTATAATATATGCCATTTACAGTCATGTGTGCATACATTCTACGTATGGGTGGTCCCGGGGATCGAACCCACTACCCTGGCGTTACAAGCGCCATGCTCTACCAACTGAGCTACAGAAGGACCACGCTATGTCTTCCCAGGCATAAAACGTATTGTGTTCCTATGGATCCGTGGTTTCTCTGGATTCCAACTAAAGCTATGTTTTACTTGTGTGCAAAAATAAATGATTGAAATGTGCTGTGCTCATAATGTACCTCCACATCATTGCCTATGGGGATAGAATCCACAATATTATTGGTCACAAGTATCAAGGTAGAAAGTTAAAGGAAAAACAGAGACAAGCAAAGATAGACCTCAAGGAAAAACCAACAAATCGATAGAAGAGAGAGTTGGAGAAGGGGATCTGCAGAGACAGAGAATGGAGGCTCAGAGACAGATTGAAAAGATAAAGGATGAAAGATAGAAAGTATGGGTATAGGTCAGAAAGAAAGTGTGACTATATGACTGTAGGACAGAGAGTTGACTTCTTCCTGTCATATACAGCAGAGGAGTCTGGTGGGAGGATGGGCTCATTGTAAAAAAAAAATATATATATATATTTAACCTTTATTTAACCAGGTAGGCAAGTTGAGAACAAGTTCTCATTTACAATTGCGACTTGGCCAAGATAAAGCAAAGCAGTTCGACACATACAACGACACAGAGTTACACATGGAGTAAAACAAACACAAACAAACAATGGCTGGAATGGAATCAGTGGAAAGGTACCAAAAACATCAAACACATGGAAACAACACATTTGACTCTATTCAATTGATTCCAGCCATTGCAATGAGCCCGTCCTCCTATAGCTCCTCCCACCAGCCTCCTCTAACTGTGCATTCAGAAAGTACTCAGACCCCTTGACTTTTTCCACATTTTGAACCGATTGAACATCTCTGGAGAGACCTGAAAATAGCTGTGCAGACACTCCCCATCCAACCTGACAGCTTGAGAGGATCTGCAGAGAAGAATGGGAGAAACTCCCCAAATACAGGTGTGCCAAGTTTGTAGTGTCGTACCCAAGAAGACTCTAGGCTGTAACCGCTGCCAAAAGTGCTTCAACAAAGTACTGAGTAAAGGGTCTGAATACTTATGTAAATGTAATATTTCAGTTTGATCTATTTATATAAATTAGCACAAATGTATATAAACGTGTTTTTGCTTTGTCATTATGGGGAATTGTGTGTAGATTGTTGAAGGGGAAAAAAACAATTTAATACATTTTAAAATAAGGCTGTAACCTAACAAAATGAGGAAAAAATCAAGGGGTCTGAATAGTTTCCGAATGCACAGTCAAATACAGTACCAGCCAAAAGTTGGGACACACCTACTCATTCAAGGGTCTTTCTTTATTAAGACATCAAATCTATGAAATAACATATGGAATCATGCAGTAACCAAAAATAGAGTTAAACAAATCTAAATATATTATATAGTTGAGATTCTTAAATGTAGCCACTTTGCACACTCTTGGCATTCTCTCAATCAGCTTCGCCAAGAATGCTTTTCCAACAGTCTTGAAGGAGTTCCCACATTGTGGAGGTCATTTGATGCAGCACTCCATCACTCTCCTTCTTGGTCAAATAGCCCTTACAAAGCCTGAAGGTGCATTGGGTCATTGATAGTGCCACTAAGCCCAAACCAGATGGGATGGCGTACTGCTGCAGAATGCTGTGGGAGCCATGCTGGTTAAGTGTGCAAAGAATGCCAATAGTGTGCAAAGCTGTCATCAAGGCTCCCGAGTGGCGCAGTGGTCGAAGGCACTGCATCTCAGTGCAAGAGGTGTCACTACAGTCCCTGGTTTAAATTCAGGCTGTAGCACATCTGTCTGTGATTGGCCCAGCGTTGTCTGGGTTTGGCCAGGGTATAAGAATGTTTTCTTAACCGACTTGCCTAGTGAAATACAAATTTTTAAAAATCATTAAAAGGCAAAGCTTGGATATTTTGAAGAATCTAAAAAAAATATAATACATGATTCCATATTTATTATTTCATAGTTTTGATATCTTCACTATTATTTTATAATAGTCTGGGTTTGGCCAGGGTATAAGAATGTTTTCTTAACCGACTTGCCTAGTGAAATACAAATTTTAAAAAATCATTAAAAGGCAAAGCTTGGATATTTTGAAGAATCTAAAAAAATATAATACATGATTCCATATTTATTATTTCATAGTTTTGATATCTTCACTATTATTTTATAATAATGTCGAAAATAGTACAAATAAAGAAAAACCTTGAGTAGGTGTGTCCAATTTTTTGGACTGGCACTGTATACAAAAGTATGTCAACACCCCTTCAAATTAGTGGATTCGGCTATTTCAGCCACACCTGTTGCTGACAGGTGTATAAAATCGAGCACACAGCCATGCAATCTCCATACACAAACATTACAGTAGAAAAGGTCCCTCAACAAAGTACTGAGTAAAGGGTTTGAATGCTTATGTAAATGTAATATTTACGTTGTTTTTTTAAACACATTTGCGAACATTTATAAATACCGGTTTTTGCTTTGTCATTATGGGGTATTGTATGTAAATTGATGAGGGGGAAAAAAATATTTCATACATTTTTAAAATAAGTCTGTAACGTTACAAAATGTGGAAAATGTGAAAGGGTCTGAATACTTTCCTTTATGCACTTTACAGAGTAGGCCTACGCTAAAGCCACAAACCTTCACATCTCCTTTATGATTTACTTACCGTCTGAGAGTAGGAGTGGGGGAAATGTTTAGGAAATAAGTCTGCTTGATAAAGAGAGTGTGTTTGTGTGTGAGAGGGACAACTGGTGTGAAAGATAAGAAAGCATTAAATCAGATATTTACTACCCCAACTTGAAATCCCCCTCGGAAGGGGAAGGCTGTTTCTACACCAATGCTTTCAAACCCTTCAGTTGTTTTTTTTCTATCTTTAATACCCCACTCAAAGCTCCACACATGCATGCTTTTAGAGCTCTTATTGAATTACAAAAACCCTCGTATCCTGCCACCATATCTCCTCTGTACTTCTCATCTGAGGTAGGCAGCCTCATCTCTGAGAACAGGAAGTACCTGGAGCCATGTGAGTGGTTTGTCTTTATTTACCCCATAGACAGAAATAGAGGTATGAAAAGCTTGCCTGTTAAATGTTGCTTTTGAAGGGAAAAGACTGTGTACAAATTATAAGTGGGTACTATACGACCTTTGTATCCCAATGCAACTGAAATTGCCATGCGAAACTGCGAGTGAATCGCTTCCAAGAAAGACTGCGAGTGAACCATTACTAAGAAAGTTTCATAATAGCCATTGGATAATAACCATTGGATTAGAGGTTGACGTTGTCCTTCCTGGTTTTAGTCCCACTTCAATTATTGATCAGTTCCCAGAACATTCGTTAGGTTGCTGCTAATTTTCTCATGAAGACAAAAACTTTCCAGTCATGCTGATGATTATACAATGTTTGTTACAAAAACGTTCCAAGTCTCATTTCGTAAATCTTTTAAAACGTGATGAAGGAAGGAAAACAAAAAATACAGTGTTAGAAGTAGACGGCATATGAAGAGGATGGGAATATTTTCATAACTCCGAAATTGTGAGCTGTTTCCTGTTTGACCATATTAGACTGGAAGAAAAACACAAAAGACCACAGCTTGTTGGTGCAGAGTTGGTTCAATCCCACATATTCTTTAACTACGCTTCTTTTGAAAAAAAATGTTTTTAATCGAGGTTCAGATATAATCTACTAAAAGAGAGGACATCTTCATTTCGTCCAGATTTATACATCTAGTCAGAAATGCAGGATTTAGATTAACTGTTAAACAATATACAGTATATAATTGTGTAAAAATGTACTGTACAACTTTTAAAAAATGCACATAATATAATTCCTATATTGAGATGCCTGAAATGGTCCCCTGTCTTATTTTTCATCTTGGATACCTTGGATACCTTCTACATATGGGACTAAATGTTGTTCTAATGTCCTATGAATGAAAGGATGTGTCAACATATGTACAAAATATGTTGTGTTTGTACGATTAAATGCTATTCGAAGGAATTAACACAAAATGCTGTGTCTCTATATCACCTACAATACAGTCCTCCTTTAAGAAGCAACCAATTTGCATGCTGAGAATGTTGTGGTAATATTAGGTCAAACTTAAATATAACATTTTCTAAATGTTCTGAGGACCTCCAAGACACCTGCTCGTCAAATCATGGGCATGAATATGGAGTTGGTCCCCCCTTTGCTGATATAACAGCCTCCACTCTTCTGGGAAGGCTTTCCACTAGATGTTGGAACATTGCTGCAGGGCCATGCTTCCATTCAGCCATAAGAGCATTAGTGATATCGGGCACAGACTAGGCCTGGCTCGCAGTCGGCGTTCCAATTAATCCCAACTGTGTTCGATGGGGTTGAGGGCAGGGTTCTGTGCAGGCCAGTCAAGTTCTTTCACACCGATCTCGACAAACCATTTTTGATGGACCTCGCTTTGTGCACGGGGGGGGGGCATTGTCATGCTGAAACAGGAAAGGGCCTTCCTCAAACTGTTGCCACAAAGTTGGCAGAAAAGAATCGTATAGAATGTCATTGTATACTGTAGTGTTAAGATTTCCCTTCACTGGAACTAAGGGGCCTAGCCCGAACCATGAAAAACAGCCCCAAACCATTACCACCCTTCTCCACCAAACTTTACAGTTGGCACTATGCATTGGGGCAGGCAACATTCTCCTGGCATCCGCCAAAACTAGATTAGCCCGTCAGACTGCCAGATGGTGAATAGTGATTTATCACTCCAGAGAACGCGTATCCATTGCTCCAGTCCCTATAGCTGCGAGCTTTATACCACTACAGCCGACATTTGGCATTGCGCATGGTGATCTTAGGCTTGTGTGTGGCTGCTGAGCAATGGAAACCCATTTCATGAAGCTCCCGATGAACATTGCTGTGAGATTTTGTGGCCTACCACTTCTCAGCAGAGCCATTATTGCTCCTAGACGTTTCCACTTCCCAATAACAGCACTTATTAAGGTTGAGCTGGGCAGCTCTAGCAGGGCATACATTTAAAGAACTAACTTGTTGGAAAGGTGCTATCCTTTGCTAACACATATGGAATCATGTAGTAACCAAAAAAAACAAATCTAAATATATGTTATATTTGAGATTCTTCAAAGTAGCCATCCTTTGCACATTCTTGGCATTCTCTCAACCACCTTCACCTGGAATGCTTTAACAGTCTTGAAGGAGTTCCCACATATGCTGAGCACTTGTTGGCTGCTTTTCCTTCCCTCTGTGGTCCAACTCATCCCCAACCATCTCAATTAGGTTGAGGTCAGCGGATTGTGGAGGCCAGGTCATCTGATGCAGCACTCCATTACTCTCCGTCTTTGTCAAATAGCCCTTACACAGGCTGGAGGTGTGGTGGGTCATTGTCCTGTTGAAAAACAAATGTTAGCCCCACTAATCCTGTTTCGACACACCTCATGGCTTGGTTTTTGCTCTGACATGCACTGTCAACTGTGGGACCTTATATAGACAGGTGTGTGCCTTTAGAAGTCATGTCCAATCAATTTAATTTACCACAGGTGGACTCCAATCAAGTTGTAGAAATATCTCAAGGATGATCCATGTAAACAGGATGCACCTGAGCTCAATTTCGAGTCTCATAGCAAAGGGTCTGAATACTTATGTAAATAAGGTATCTCTGTTTGTTTTTTTAATACAGTTGCAAACATGTCTAAAAGCCTGTTTTCGCTTTGTCATTATGGTGTATTGTCTGTAGATTGCTGAGGATTAAAAAAATATATATATTTTAGGATTAAGGCTCTAACTTAACAAAATGTGGAAAAAGTCAAGGCGTCTGAATACTTTCTGAAGGCACTGTGTGTGTGTGTGTATTTTATATATATATATATATATATATATATATATATATATATATATATATATATATATATATATATATATATATATATATATATATATATATATATATATATATATATATAATAAATAAAATACACACACATAATGAATTTCACAAGAATATTCTTGAAACATCTCAGACAACTCCCATTACTTAATTAAATGTTCTGGGAACCTTTAAGTAACTTAGACCAGGTGTTCTGTCAACATTCTTACAACATTAAGAGAATGTACTGTGCAACTTAAACATTGTATGAATTTCATCCCAACTGAGCATATTTTGTGTTTACGGAACCTATCTCTTGTAATGTACCCACAATGTTCTGTGAGCGTTTAAAGAACGCAGAAATGCTGTTCTGTCAACATTCTTGCAGCATCAACGGAATGTTTTGTGCACAGTGATACAAATATTATCTGAATGTCAGCACAACTGGACAGTTTTTGTGTTTTGGAATCCTACCTCTGGGAACGTTCTTGTAACATCAGGTGGATGTTTTTTTTCAACCTAAAATAAACATTCTAGAATCATCCGCATAACTGGGCGGCATTTTTTCAGTGTTTTGGGAACATATCTTATGTGGAGTCCCCACACTGTTCCCACCAGACTATTCACACTACCTAAGGAAACATTCTGGGAACCTTTAAAGAACAGATTATATGTGTTCTAGGAACATTCTTGCAACATAAGGCAAATGTTTTGTACAGATATTCTTTAATTGTCAGCATGACTGGACAGTTTTTGTGTTTTGGGAATATTTTTCAGATTCTAGTATAATAGTCATTTTTGGGATGATCAAGGATGTCAGATTTGGAGCCTTATAGTGCATTGCTCCCCAGTTATGATCTCCATGAAAAGGGTTGGCAGAAACTGTGATCAGATAACCTCAACTTTCTTTCAAGTCTATCCCACCCTCTATTCCCTGGGCTGAACTCCAAAGGACAAGCCAACTCCATAAACCTGCTTCCGCTTCACATCACATGCAACAGTACAGTTTCATGCCCTATAAGGGGGAAAACTACGGTCATAATGTCTACTGCTAGCAGGTTTTTCAACGTTTATGGACTAGAGTCACGGTTCCACATGACTTTCATGCTCTTTGGAGGCTTTTTTTTCATGGTGTCGAACCATCAGGTTCCTCAATGGATGCTATTGTCATCAGCAGACAGAGGATGGGTGGATGGGTGGATGGGTGGATGGGTGGATGGGAGGATGGGTGGATGGGTGGATGGGAGGATGGGTGGATGGGTGGATGGGTGGATGGGTGGATGGGTGGATGGGTGGATGGGAGGATGGGTGGATGGGTGGATGGGTGGATGGGAGGATGGGAGGATGGGAGGATGGGTGGATGGGAGGATGGGAGGATGGGTGGATGGGTGGATGGGTGTTTCAAGTTTTATAGTTACGTATAGTGAAATGCCTTTCTCGCCAGCTCTTTCCCAAAGATGCAGTAATCAATATCGTTATATCAAAATAGAGTAAAACAAAAACACACGAGAAATAGAAACAAGAACACGAGAAAGTCAGCTAAATAGAGTCAGTTCCAGGGTCAATGCCAACACCATATTTTATTACTTTTTGAGGTCGGTTCGGTTTCGATTCGATTATAAAAAATATATATTATTATTATTTGTTTAATTAAATGCACTACTTCATTACTTTATTAGTTCATTCGAAGTCATCATCTCATCTCTATAGAGCAGCTGTCTGTGTTGTGACAAAATCACTATTTTAGTAGTTCTTCAAAGTAAATAAGGCATGCTTTTATGACTGCTCAAAACCAACTATCAATCACTTAGATCATGTATTTTCAGGTAGAAATACCTCTCAATTGTGCATCTGTCTCTTTTACATATCAGGCATAAAAGAAACACAGACCGGACAAGTAGGCAGGCAATGAATTATTATCTTTGTAGTTAATTAACATGTTTTCTGTGCTAAATGATGTAAAATATTGACCTGTTGTAAACTCCCTACTACATTGCACAGTTTGGGCTTGATCTGATTTATCTCCACAGAACTGTGCAATGTGCGCATTGAGCTCAACAAAAAAAAAAAAACGAAATGGATTCAAGTAATTGAACTGCCGCAGAATTCTATGGCACGTTATTTAAGTGTCAGCTATTGTTGCCAGAATGACGCAATTTACCACAATCTGCCACCATCTACCACAAACAAGCTCAAAACTTTTAAAGGAAGAACCACTGTAGGGCAGCGGTTCCCAAATTAGGGGTCGCGACCTCCATGTGTAGTCGCCTGATATGAAAATGTGGTCATGGGACAATTTCCAAACCCCCCCCCCCCCCCCAAAAAGAATGATATATTATAATATCGTCTTTGTATCTCAAAATCATTGTAATGTGGTTAACTTTAAAAATTGAAATGAATATTATTCAAGTATAAAATATAAAATTCATCCAGAGAGCGCCCTTAAATCATGGGAAAAGGCCGCACTTGACCGTTGTACTTGAGTCATTCCCACGGTGAATGGCTTTGCCCTCTACGCTATGAAACCACACACTATTGCAGAGACTTTGATATCACCAGCCACAATTGATTTGTGAAAATGTGTGGGCACAAAAACTCACATCAATAATACCTTTGTCAGGTAACACTGTTTAACAAAGAATGTATGCTATTGCTAGCAATCAAGAGGAAACTGACTCAACTCAAAAACTCCCCAGATAGACATTAGCTGTGAGGGCCGAGATGCCCATGCATTAACTTACGTTCGCTACATGTCGGGGGATGCTATTCACGGGGACATGTTCTGTCTCACGATTCCTGAGCATGAAACGGCACAGGGGATGTTCAGTGCTTCATGGATATATTGACTGGGGCTCCATCTATGGCAGGTACGGCGGGCAATCCTCTGCACTTTAGTTATGAATGTGTCTCCCTCCCTCTGCCATATGGACGCATTGTAGATACACCGAGAGCAACCGTCGACAAAAGGGCTGAGCATAGGACTCGGAGACATACTACAGCAGGTAACTTCAATTGTAAACTACATCAAACCAAATCCACAGCACACACGCCTGTTTGCAAAGCTATGTGGAGATATGGGATCAGAGCATGACTATTTCAGGTTTGGTTGTTATCAAGGGGGAATATTGGGAAGATTCTTCACATTGAGAGGGGAACTGTTGTCATTCACAATGGATGTGAAAAAAAAACTGACTCGGTTGACTTTCTTTGTAATGAAAATAACATGTGTCTCCTTGCCTACTGTATGTAACAGACATATTTGGAAAACTGAACAAACTGAATGCAAGCATGCAGAGGAAATACAAAAACAGAAGAAATCATTCTTATTGGAGAGAGTCTTTCAAAAGCCGACCATGCCCCTTCCCCCAGCTGTGATTGTTTTTTTAAAGAAAAAACGGCATCGGTAAGTGTCCCACACGAGTGATGACTGTTCACCTCCAATGCTTGGAAGAGCAGTTTGGGACCTACTTCCCAATATGTTTGACTGTGATCCTGACTAAGTTGACAGGCAGGTATGAGAGTTTGAATACCTGATCGAGCTGTCATGTGACCGAATGGGTTCATGGGTCACTATGGAGGAGTTTTGGTTCCTGATTTGGTTCCTGATTTGGTTCCTGAATACCCTGCCTGTCTCCCTCTGAGCATTAATGCTGCATTTTAAACAACTGGGAACTTGGAAATCTCCAACTTCTGACTTCAGTTCGTTCAAGACAACTGGGAACGAGCTCCGACTGGGAAAAAATATTTTTGAACAGTCTTCCAACTCGTAACTCTTTCTAGAGCTCTGACTTTCCAACCTGAAGATCACTGACGTCATGAATTGACCTCGTATTTTTCAGAGTTCCCATTTTGTCTTGAAAGCACCATTAGTGCTCTCGTCCAACTAACGATCCAGTTTGGATGTGACAGCATAGATGAGGTGCGCACTGTTGACCACACCCATGACTTTGAGAAGCTTTGACGCGACCTGCAACAAGCCACACCCATCTCATTAGTGGTGGTGAGATCCTTTCTCTTTTGTCAGACTGATTTGTAATTGACTGTCACATCCCCACATTAAAAGTATGTTATGGTGAGTTGAGAAGACAATCAGAAATACTGGTAGAATGTTTTTGAATTGACTGCCCCAGCCCCAAATAAAAGTAAACATTGGCTGTTAATTACATCATTATTTTCACATGGTTGGGATCGCGAGAATTTTCAGATATCAAAATGGGGTCGTGGGCCAAACAAGTTTTAGAACCCCTGGCACAGGGGTAAGGTCACTAGGCATTCTGATATATGATGAACAGAGTAGCATCAGTGTATATGATGATTGTATGTGCGTGTGTGTAGAGTCAGTATGAACATCTGTGCATGTTATGGGTGGGTGTTGGAGTGTGAGAAGAGTCCTGTGAGTGGGCATTGAGTTAGGGCAACATGTTTAAATACAATAAAAAAGGTCAATGCAGATATTATCACGACTAAGGATATGACCCAGATGCAGACACAGGAGGCGGATAGTTCGCTTCTCAGAACATTTAGTCTAACAAAGGGGCAGGAAAAAGGGCAGGCACAGGTTCATAGTTCAAGGAAGAGTCAAACAGGGACAGAACGGCAGGCAGGCTCAGGTCAGGCAGAAAGATCGGAACGGGGAAGATTAGAAAACAAGAACTTGAACACTGGTAACACACGGAAAACACGCTTTGACGACTTGACGAGACAAGACGAACTGGCAACAGACAGAAAACCCAGGTATTACATTTTTTCAACCTCATGAGGGGGGAGGAGGCGCTATTGCGTGGACCATTTTAACTCCTTAGTGATTTGGACACAGAGGAACTTGAAGCTCTCGATCTGCTCCATCGATGTGGATGGTGGCGTGCTTGGCCCTCCATTTCCTGTCGTCGAAGATCAGCTCCTCGGTCTTACTGACATTGAGGGTTGAGGTTGTTGTCCTTGCACCACACTGCCAGGTCACTGACCTACATTTACATTTACATTTAAGCCATTTAGCAGACGCTCTTATCCAGAGCGACTTACAAATTGGTGCATTCACCTTATGGCATCCAGTGGAACAGTCACTTTACAATAGTGCATCTAAATCTTAAAGAGGGGGGGTGAGAAGGATTACTTATCCTATCCTAGGTATTCCTTAAAGAGGTGGGGTTTCAGGTGTCTCCGGAAGGCGGTGATTGACTCCGCTGTCCTGGCGTCGTGAGGGAGTTTGTTCCACCATTGGGGGGCCAGAGCAGCGAACAGTTTTGACTGGGCTGAGCGGGAACTGTACTTCCTCAGTGGTAGGGAGGCGAGCAGGCCAGAGATGGATGAACGCAGTGCCCTTGTTTGGGTGTAGGGCCTGATCAGAGCCTGGAGGTACTGAGGTGCCGTTCCCCTCACAGCTCCGTAGGCAAGCACCATGGTCTTGTAGCGGATGCGAGCTTCAACTGGAAGCCAGTGGAGAGAGCGGAGGAGCGGGGTGACGTGAGAGAACTTGGTAAGGTTGAACACCAGACGGGCTGCGGCGTTCTGGATGAGTTGTAGGGGTTTAATGGCACAGGCAGGGAGCCCAGCCAACAGCGAGTTGCAGTAATCCAGACGGGAGATGACAAGTGCCTGGATTAGGACCTGCGCCGCTTCCTGTGTGAGGCAGGGTCGTACTCTGCGGATGTTGTAGAGCATGAACCTACAGGAACGGGCCACCGCCTTGATGTTAGTTGAGAACGACAGGGTGTTGTCCAGGATCACGCCAAGGTTCTTAGCGCTCTGGGAGGAGGACACAATGGAGTTGTCAACCGTGATGGCGAGATCATGGAACGGGCAGGCCTTCCCCGGGAGGAAGAGCAGCTCCGTCTTGCCGAGGTTCAGCTTGAGGTGGTGATCCGTCATCCACACTGATATGTCTGCCAGACATGCAGAGATGCGATTCGCCACCTGGTCATCAGAAGGGGGAAAGGAGAAGATTAATTGTGTGTCGTCTGCATAGCAATGATACGAGAGACCATGTGAGGTTATGACAGAGCCAAGTGACTTGGTGTATAGCGAGAATAGGAGAGGGCCTAGAACAGAGCCCTGGGGGACACCAGTGGTGAGAGCGCGTGGTGAGGAGACAGATTCTCGCCACGCCACCTGGTAGGAGCGACCTGTCAGGTAGGACGCAATCCAAGCGTGGGCCGCGCCGGAGATGCCCAACTCGGAGAGGGTGGAGAGGAGGATCTGATGGTTCACAGTATCGAAGGCAGCCGATAGGTCTAGAAGGATGAGAGCAGAGGAGAGAGAGTTAGCTTTAGCAGTGCGGAGCACCTCCGTGATACAGAGAAGAGCAGTCTCAGTTGAATGACTAGTCTTGAAACCTGACTGATTTGGATCAAGAAGGTCATTCAGAGAGAGATAGCGGGAGAGCTGGCCAAGGACGGCACGTTCAAGAGTTTTGGAGAGAAAAGAAAGAAGGGATACTGGTCTGTAGTTGTTGACATCGGAGGGATCGAGTGTAGGTTATTTCAGAAGGGGTGCAACTCTCGCTCTCTTGAAGACGGAAGGGACGTAGCCAGCGGTCAGGGATGAGTTGATGAGCGAGGTGAGGTAAGGGAGAAGGTCTCCGGAAATGGTCTGGAGAAGAGAGGAGGCGATAGGGTCAAGCGGGCAGGTTGTTGGGCGGCCGGCCGTCACAAGACGCGAGATTTCATCTGGAGAGAGAGGGGAGAAAGAGGTCAGAGCACAGGGTAGGGCAGTGTGAGCAGAACCAGCGGTGTCGTTTGACTTAGCAAACGAGGATCGGATGTCGTCAACCTTCTTTTCAAAATGGTTGACGAAGTCATCTGCAGAGAGGGAGGAGGGGGGAGGATTCAGGAGGGAGGAGAAGGTGGCAAAGAGCTTCCTAGGGTTAGAGGCAGATGCTTGGAATTTAGAGTGGTATAAAGCGGCTTTAGCAGCAGAGACAGAGGAGGAAAATGTAGAGAGGAGGGAGTGAAAGGATGCCAGGTCCGCAGGGAGGCGAGTTTTCCTCCATTTCCGCTCGGCTGCCCGGAGCCCTGTTCTGTGAGCTCGCAATGAGTCGTCGAGCCACGGAGCGGGAGGGGAGGACCGAGCCGGCCTGGAGGATAGGGGACATAGAGAGTCAAAGGATGCAGAAAGGGAGGAGAGGAGGGTTGAGGAGGCAGAATCAGGAGATAGGTTGGAGAAGGTTTGAGCAGAGGGAAGAGATGATAGGATGGAAGAGGAGAGAGTAGCGGGGGAGAGAGAGCGAAGGTTGGGACGGCGCGATACCATCCGAGTAGGGGCAGTGTGGGAGGTGTTGGATGAGAGCGAGAGGGAAAAGGATACAAGGTAGTGGTCGGAGACTTGGAGGGTAGTTGCAATGAGGTTAGTGGAAGAACAGCATCTAGTAAAGATGAGGTCGAGCGTATTGCCTGCCTTGTGAGTAGGGGGGGAAGGTGAGAGGGTGAGGTCAAAAGAGGAGAGGAGTGGAAAGAAGGAGGCAGAGAGGAATGAGTCAAAGGTAGATGTGGGGAGGTTAAAGTCGCCCAGAATTGTGAGAGGTGAGCTGTCCTCAGGAAAGGAGCTTATCAAGGCATCAAGCTCATTGATGAACTCTCCGAGGGAACCTGGAGGGCGATAAATGATAAGGATGTTAAGCTTAAAAGGGCTGTTAACTGTGACAGCATGGAATTCAAAGGAGGCGATAGACAGATGGGTAAGGGGAGAAAGAGAGAATGACCACTTGGGAGAGATGAGGATCCCGGTGCCACCACCCCGCTGACCAGAAGCTCTCGGGGTGTGCGAGAACACGTGGGCGGATGAAGAGAGAGCAGTGGGAGTAGCAGTGTTATCTGTGGTGATCCATGTTTCCGTCAGTGCCAAGAAGTCGAGGAACTGGAGGGAGGCATAGGCTGAGATGAACTCTGCCTTGTTGGCCGCAGATCGGCAGTTCCAGAGGCTACCGGAGACCTGGAACTCCACGTGGGTCGTGCGCGCTGGGACCACCAGATTAGGGTGGCCGCGGCCATGCGGTGTGGAGCGTTTGTATGGTCTGTGCAGAGAGGAGAGAACAGGGATAGACAGACACATAGTTGACAGGCTACAGCAGAGGCTACGCTAATGCAAAGGAGATTGGAATGACAAGTGGACTACACGTCTCGAATGTTCAGAAAGTTAAGCTTACGTAGCAAGAATCTTATTGACTAAAATGATTAAAATGATACAGTACTGCTGAAGTAGGCTAGCTGGCAGTGGCTGCGTTGTTGACTTTGTAGGCTAGCTGGCAGTGGCTGCGATGTTGACACTACACTAATCAAGTCGTTCCGTTGAGTGTAATAGTTTCGACAGTGCTGCTATTCGGGGGCTAGCTGGCTAGCTAGCAGTGTTGATTACGTTACGTTACGTTGCGTTAAAAGAACGACAATAGCTGGCTAGCTAACTTAGAAAATCGCTCTAGACTACACAATTATCTTTGATACAAAGATGGCTATGTAGCTAGCTATGTAGCTAGCTACGATCAAACAAATCAAACCGTTGTACTGTAATGAAATTAAATGAAAATGTGATACTACCTGTGAATGCGATCGGGTTGTTGAGTGCGAAGTTCTATTCGGAAGACGTTGGCTAGCTGTTGGCTAGCTGTTGGCTAGCTGTTGGCTAGCTAGCAGAGTCTCCTACGTTAAGGACGACAAATAGCTGGCTAGCTAACCTCGGTAAATTAAGATAATCACTGTAAGACTACACACTCTAAACTACACAATTATCTTGGATACGAAGACAGCAAAGACAGCTATGTAGCTAGCTAACATTACACTAATCAAGTCGTTCAGTTGAGTGTAATAGTTTCTACCGCTGCTAATCGGTGGACGTTTGCTAGCTGGCTAGCTGCTGGGCAGAGCAGTGTAGACTACGTTAGGACGACGAAATACGAGAATTACGCAATTATCTTTGATACAAAGACGGCTATGTAGCTAGCTAAGAAGAAATTGCTAAGATTCGACCTCCTCCCTGTAGGCTATTTCATCGTCGCTGGTAATCAGGCATACCACATTCGCGTCGTCAGTAAAATCGATGATGGTGTTGGAGTCGTGTGTGTGTGTGTGGCCTAGCAGTCGTGGGTGAACAGGAAGTACAGGAGGGTCCCAGGGTGTTCAGTCCCAGGGTCCCAGGGTGTGTGTGTGCGCAGGGTGAAGTAGGTATCCCAGATGGGTGGGACAACTCTTCATGTTTTATGAATGAGATAGTGAAAGACTACCTCTCTAAGCATTGCTGAGGCAGTCTGCTTGTTGTTTATTTTTTTCTGGTTCACTTGGACTACCAAGTTTGGCCGGAAAGCAGGATTTGGGGTTGGGAGGTCAACCAGGAGCCAATGTGGTCTCTAACACACATCCCCTACTGTCACCTTACAGTAAAAAACAACAACATTGCAATATTAGTAGCTGTAGCTGAATTACATTCCTTTTTCCTTTTATTCAAATGATATGCTGAAATGTTTTTGGGTACTGAGGAAATTCCTCAAACATAATTCAAAATAATGTGTGTGCATTTCGAAGTAACTGTATCTAAAGAGGGATAGTGAATAGATATTGTTATAGTACTCAATATCAATTGTCTGCTTACTATGTGGTGAAACTCTCCAAGCATACCCCCTTTTCATTTCTCAGGCCCTGGCTAAGTCTGACTATGTCCACGACTCCCACCCTGAACTGACTGCTGTCTCCATGAGAACCATGTCTCAGATGCAGCACTGCAGATATTGTGATGAGCGAGAGGCAAGACTTTGCTCTCGCATAGTCACACACTGTATCTATGCAAGTGCACAGGTTTGCTTCACGCTGTCAGTGTGGTAGGTACAGGACCACAGGTTTGCTTCATGCTGTTACAGTGTGGTAGGTACAGGACCACAGGTTTGCTTCACGCTGTTAGTGTGTGGTAGGTACAGGACCACAGGTTTGCTTCATGCTGTTACAGTGTGGTAGGTACAGGACCACAGGTTTGCTTCACGCTGTTACAGTGTGGTAGGTACAGGACCACAGGTTTGCTTCACGCTGTTAGTGTGTGGTAGGTACAGGACCACAGGTTTGCTTCATGCTGTTACAGTGTGGTAGGTACAGGACCACAGGTTTGCTTCACGCTGTTACAGTGTGGTTGGTACAGGACCACAGGTTTGCTTCACGCTGTTAGTGTGTGGTAGGTACAGGACCACAGGTTTGCTTCATGCTGTTACAGTGTGGTAGGTACAGGACCACAGGTTTGTTTCACACTGTTACAGTGTGGTAGGTACAGGACCACAGGTTTGCTTCACGCTGTTACAGTGTGGTAGGTACAGGACCACAGGTTTGCTTCACGCTGTTACAGTGTGGTAGGTACAGGACCATGTCTCCCATATTGGTACAGTATCTTCCATGTCTCCCATATTGGTACAGTATCTTCCATGTCTCCCATATTGGTACAGTATCTTCCATGTCTCCCATATTGGTACAGCTGACATGTCTCCCATATTGGTACAGTATCTTCCATGTCTCCCATATTGGTACAGCTGACATGTCTCCCATATTGGTACAGCTGACATGTCTCCCATACTGGTACAGTATCTTCCATGTCTCCCATATTGGTACAGTATCTTCCATGTCTCCCATATTGGTACAGTATCTTCCATGTCTCCCATACTGGTACAGTATCTTCCATGTCTCCCATATTGGTACAGTATCGTCCATGTCTCCCATATTGGTACAGTATCTTCCATGTCTCCCATATTGGTACAGTATCTTCCATGTCTCCCATATTGGTACAGTATCTTATATGTCTCCCATACTGGTACAGTATCTTCCATGTCTCCCATATTGGTACAGTATCTTCCATGTCTCCCATATTGGTACAATATCTTCCATGTCTCCCATATTGGTACAGTATCGTCCATGTCTCCCATATTGGTACAGTATCTTCCATGTCTCCCATATTGGTACAGTATCGTCAATGTCTCCCATATTGGTACAGCTGACATGTCTCCCATACTGGTACAGTATCGTCCATGTCTCCCATATTGGTACAGTATCGTCCATGTCTCCCATATTGGTACAGTATCGTCCATGTCTCCCATATTGGTACAGTATCGTCCATGTCTCCCATATTGGTACAGTATCTTCCATGTCTCCCATACTGGTACAGTATCTTCCATGTCTCCCATATTGGTACAATATTTTCCATGTCTCCCATATTGGTACAGTATCTTCCATGTCTCCCATATTGGTACAGCTGACATGTGTGCCAGGGACTTTGGGTTTAAGGACATATCAGGATATATCATTTTATTCTCCAAATTAGTTTCTTTAGAGCCACAAAAACTTTAAACACAATGGACAACAATTCCTACCAAACAAAATAAGTTATTTTTAACTCCAGGAACATGTATTTTTCAGAACCTCAATTATCTTACATATCATACATTTACATTTGGTTGACTTTTATGTTAGCTTCAAGCCTGTGTTTTTTCCCTTTTGGAATATCATACAATATTCAAAACATAAACAAAACAACTTCACCTCCCCCTTAACAGGACCCAAGTTAGAGTCAAAAAAATGAAAATATAATTACCATGTTTTTATGGTGGCAGAATCATTTCTATCAGCAATATTCCAGGACGGTCTTGGCCCGACGCCCGTGACTGTCATTTGTGATCAGTGGGAGGTCCCTGTGGTTGATGTAATTGTGCCAGGGGAGAAGGAATGACAAAATGCTGGAAAGAAGTATAAACAGTGTCTTGTGCCTTTCTCTGTTGGTTAGATGATACTTTGACACTTTGAAGCAGTGGCATTGCTGCACCATGGGGTAGGCAGGCCGGGCAGCCCAGTGATGTGATGTGTGTGGACAGTGTGTTTAAGTGTGTAGGAGCAGCAGATCTGGCCGGTCTAGCTGCACACTGACTAATACACTACTGGAGGTCAGCAGACTGCTGCAAATACTAACATATACACTCAGTGGACAGTTTATTAGGTGCACCCATCTAATAGCGGGTCGAACCCCCCTGAGCCTACAGAACAGCCTGAATTCTTTGGGGCATTGAAACATTGCTCAATTGGTGTCAAGGGAACTAACGTGTGCCAGGAAAATATTCCCCACACCATTATACCACCACCACCAGCCTTGACCATTGACACCAGGCAGGATGGGTCCATGGACTCATGCTACTTACACCAAATCCTGACTGCCATCAGTATGACGAATCAGGAACTGGGATTCATCAGACCAAGCTATGTTTTTCCACTCCTCATTTTTCTAGTGTTGGTGATCACTGGAGCTGATTCTTCTTGTTTTTAACTGGTAGGAATGGAACCCGGAGGGTCGTCTGCTGCAATAGTCCATCCGTGACAAGAACAGACTAGTTGTGTGTTCCTGAGATGCCATTCTGCACACTACTCTTGTACTGCGCTGTGTTTTGCTTGTTTGTGCCCCTACCTGTTAGCTTGCAAAATTCTTGCCATTCTCCTTCGACCTCTCATCAACAAGCGTTTTTCACCCACAGGACTGCCGCAGACTGGATGTTTTTTGTTTGTCGCACCATTCTCTGTAAACCCTAGACACTGACAGTGGTGAAAAATCCTGGAGGCGTGACTCACGGTCTGTAGGAGCGAACCATTTTCGTGAACAGGGTGGTGTACCTAATTAACTATTTTTTTAATGTTCTGATCCTCATAGACACCTAGTTATGGTTTAGTTATGTTGATTCTAACTTAATTTGAATTCAAATGAAACACTACTAAAATTAGAGCTGAGTTTGATATACTGTAAGCCATAAATTACAGAACTGTTGACAGGTTTTTCAGACAGTTCTACCATCCTGTTTAAAATGTGAAGTATTGAAGTAGCCTAGTGGTTAGAGCATAGGACTAGTAACCAAAAGGTTGCAAGTTCAAATCCCTGAGCTGACAAGTTACAAACCTGTTGTTCTGCCCCTGAACAGACAGTTAACCCACTCTTCCTAGGCTGTCATTGAAAATAAGAATTTGTTCTTAAACGACTTGCTTAGTAAAAAATAAAGTGTTGATGAAAAGGTTGTTAACATAGAATGGTTATGAACTCCGGAGGAAGTTACCGAACCCTGAAAGGGGTTTCCTTTTTTAAATCCACTCAGCACGGACAGCTAATATTACAACCCCAGATCAGGTTAAACCAACAGTGGAGCCCATCTGCTACAGGACAAGCGCGGTGTGGTGTAGTGTGGGCTGCCGAGCCTCCCAGTTCAGCCGTGCACTGAGCAGCACTGAGCCCTGCCTCCACAGCTGCTGCTGCGTCTCCTCAATAAACCACTTGAGCTCTGATAGTCATCATTTTTACAGCAGCTCTCAAATAATATCCGCAGGTGATTTATATATTACATAATTAAACAAACAGACATCGTTCAGCTACTGATCTCCGCCACAACCCTACTTTCCTGTTACCACAATGCACATGCAGGAGCTGGGAGAGAGATGAGGAGGAGGAGAGAGAAGGGGGGTGCTCTGTTTCCCCACCCTCCGGTACCTCCACGCCTCCGCACGCCAGCCTCACACATCTCCCATCATAGGGAGGGAGGGAAGGAGGAAGGGAGGGAGGGGGAAGGCTTCAGAGCCTTGAGCTCTGAGAAAATAGGAGTGTTACACTGTCTTCACAGAGCACCAAGACCAGGGAAGGATTTTATCTCTCAATCCTCTGGGACTGAATAAGGCAATGGAAGGGTATTTCTCTCAAAGTGAAGCAGAGAAAAGAGAGAGTAGGGTGTGAGAGAGAGGAAAATGTTGATAGAACCCCTCCCCCCCTACCCTACCCTGGTCTCTCTAAGTCTTTGAGATCCAAGGCGGAGATGGAGCTACTAAAAAGGAAACAACCCAAAGCAATAACAACAACACAGACAAACACACCCACCCACCAGCACAACCAGCAACCCTCGGTCCCACCTCACCACGCTCTATTTCCACAACAAAAACACGCAGTCAACATCAGAAGTTCTGTTGGGTCACAGAGACAACACCAAGAGAGAGAGGAGCACACCCAGCACACAGAGGCTTTTAAAGGCTTTCAAATACTCCCTCTGGGCCACCACACTCACAGGCCTCTCAGAGTCAGCCTTAGCCCAGCAAAACAAACAAAAATCAAAGGGAAGGTGGGAGGCAAAGGCTTTTCTTGGAGGGTGAATGGTGAGCAGAGAAAAAACATTGAGGTGAGAGGCCCTGGCTCACTGTAGCAGCGGAGGCAGCTAAGGGGAGGACGGCTCATAATAATGGCTGGAATGGAGTCAATGGAATGGTATCAACCACATGAAAACCACGTGTTTGATGTATTTTATACCATTCCATTGAATCCATTCCAGACAATATTATGAGCCGGCCTCCCCTCAGCAGCCTCCACTGCACTGTAGTACGTGGGTCAGAGCAGGGTTCTCTTCCTGCCTGATCATTTTCCTCTCATAGAGGATGCATGACTTCCAGAAAGAGATGTTTAAGACATGTTCTTGAAATGATCCTACAGTAGATCACACTCATCTCACTTTAGTCATGGCTTTAATCATCTTGAAGAAAGTGTGGACTGCCATTGGTCCCAGCTTAGCTGAGACAACCTATCCCAAGGCTGTTTCTGCCCCCCTAACCCCTCCCAGCCCCATGCCACTCAAAAAAAATCATTTGTGTTTTGAATGACTGAGTGGAAGATTTACAGCCCTCTGCAGGGGGACGACGATGTCGATGTCAGGGTGTGATCTCTCAGCTCGTTCGTTAAAGAAAAAAATGGACTGAAGCGATTGGACAGAAGTAAACCATCCATCTCACCAGTAATTAAGCACACCATCACTGACAAGCCTTGTAGCTGTATGTCTCGCTCTCTGCTCTCCCTGCTGTGAAGGACTAGGCAGGATGAATTATGGTTATCCACAAACCCCTACCCACCAACATTTTCTCTCCACATAATGGATGCTGTTGTGTGGAGTTGTTGGTCACATGGGGAAATGGATTCTGATCTAATTATTGTGTAGCCTACACCGTCTCGTAATATATTGTCCCTAAAGATTCCATGAGGCCGTTCGCCATAATATTTATTGTTGCTGTTTTGCATCTCATTTGGATCCCATCAAAGATTTCACAATTTAGTAATTCTATGGAATCTAAGAATACAATAATGTCTATTGGTGTTCCTCCAATGGGTACGAAAGAGAACATGCTCCTTCCTAACATGACTCCTCAGTAACATTCACTATCTCCAATAGGAAGATATCTGTAGGGCGTTGAAACCCTCCGCTGGCCCCCATCACCTTGAGGGAGAAACTTTAGTGTCAAGACGACTTACTCAACTGAGACCGCTCTCCTCTGTATTACGGAGGCTCTGCCAAAGAAGACTTTCCTCTGTTCTTATCATCCTATACCTATAAGCTGTCTTCGACACAGTGAACACTCCTCTCCACCCTCTCAGGGCTGTGCATACTCTGCACCACATGCACTTACTACAGGTGTCCCCCAGGGCTCGGTTCTAGGCCCTCTCCTCTTCTCTCTACACACCAAGTCACTCAGCTCTGACATGGTCTCTCCGATCATTGCTATGCAGATGACACTCAACTACTTTTCTCCTTCCCCCCTGCTGACACCCAGGTGGTGACACGCATCTCTGCAATGTCTGGCAGACATGTCAGCTTGGATGTCGGTAAACCGCCTCAAACTCAACCTCAAACTAACAGAGCTGCTCTTCCTCCCAGGGAAGTCCTTCCCGTTCCAAGACCTCTCCATCGCGGTTGACAATTCCACGGTCTCCCCCTCCCAGAGTGCAAAGAACCTTGGTGTGACCTTGGACAACACCCTGTCGTTCTCTGCAAACATCAAAGCAGTGACTCGCTGCTGAAGCTTCATGTTCTACAACATCCGCAGAGTACGACCTTTCCTCAGTCAGGAAGCGGAGCAGGTCCTAATCCAGGTACTTGTCATCTCCCGTCTGGACTACTCTCTGTTGTCTGGGCTCTCCGCCATCAAACCCCTGTAATTTATCCATAACGCTGCAGCCCACCTGGTGTTCAGCCTTCCCAAGTTCTCCCATTTCACCCCGCTCCTCCGCAACCTCCACTGCCTTCCACTCGAAGCTCGCATCCACTTCAAGACCATGCTGCTTTTCTTGGGAACAGCAAGGAGAAATGCCTCACCCTAACTTCAGGCTATGCTTAAACCCTACACCTAAACCCAAACACTCCGTTCTGCCACCTCTGGTCTCTTGGCTGTCCTATCCAAACGGGGTCAGCTCCAGCTCATCGCAGTCAAAGCTCTTCTCTGTCTTGACATCCCAATGGTGGAAGCAGCTTCCCCCTGACGCTAGGATTGAAAGTTCCTGCCCATCTTCCGAAAACGTATACTTCTACAAAGAGTATCTGAAATAAGAGATCTCAGTCCCCCTCTCCCATAAAAAAAAGTTGACCTTGTCTATTCCTACTAGCACTGGCTTTGCTGATAACCTCTTTATTGAGGAGAAACATATCCACTTCGACTGCGATATGTGTTTGTCTCACCTAGAGCTATCTAAAGATGAATGCACAAACTGTAAGTTGCTCTGGATGAGAGCGTCTGCTAAACAACTAAAATGTAAATGTGTCCTGAGCTATCACAGGCCAGTCAGTCTGTTCTACCAGACTGAGACATGCTAAGCTGGTTACCTCTGGCTCTCTCTCCACAGACACAGACATACCAGTCTGAGGCCCATTCATAGGTGCAGTGCTAATGGCAATTTATATGGCTTCTGTCACACTAAGGAGGAATGATCCATATGTTTGATGTGTGATTTGGGTGCAGACGGCCAGTGTGAATGCCGAAAAATGAACAGAACATTTTCTCCTGTGGCTGTTCTCTTTCACATCAAGTCCCTTTTTAATTCTGAGTTCTGCACAATGAGCAGACTCTGTGCTGTGACGGACCTCTCACTCATAAACAATGGATGGAAAAAGCTCAAGTCAAACTGTATGGGAATCTAAATAGGACAATCCTATAGGGTCTGTCCTCTGCAAAGCCCCACATTGAGTCTAGATCTAAGAGAAGGGGGGATGGGTTAAAATTCCTCAGTTATGCTCTCCATTGCACTGCGTAAAATGTGATTTGTTTTTGTCCTAAAATCCTTGTGTACACATTATTGTTCCCAAGCATTATAGCTAAGCCTCTCTTTCCATTGGCCACCATTCTTTTCTTTTTTTTCAAGGTATAAGAACAAAAAGGAGAGCAATGTAAGAACTGGATCTATTTATTTCAACGCATTACATTTTAACCAGTGGGGTGGAGGATCTTTTTCAAATGAGAATAAAGAGACATTCTGAAACCGAGAAGAGAAAGTGTAGGTGAGAGAGAGGGGACATTCACACTGTGGTGGAAAAAGGTTAAGGAAAATGGAGACTGTTTCAGAGACTGTTTCAGCTATTCGAATGCAGTATTATGATTATATATTGTAGGAGTTGTTATTTTCTGTTTCACTGTTGGTTAGTTAAAAAGAGTGTGGAATCAGTTGTTTTGAATGGTAATAGTTATTGAGTATTTACCTAGTCATCACCTTGCTGTTTTGTGATTGGTGGAATGTGAGTTCATTGAAAAAGAGAGAACAGTAAGTAGGTCAGTTCATGCATGACTGTATCTGTGGAGAAGGGTGTAACTGCAGCCCAATATGGCGACCAGAGTATGGGCGCCTCGAAGGGAAAGTACTGCGAAAGTGTGGACTACAGTTTTGAAGCCAGAGGATGAGTCTAATTCATATTTCATTGTTACTTTTACGCAGATAGTTGTACATTTTCAGTTATAAAACTGACTATTTTTTATTTTTTATTAAAATTATTGATGATGGGTGTACTGTTGCCTAATATGCGTTGTATGCGTGTGCTTACTGTGACTGTCCCCCTGATATTGGCTACTAGGTAGCTACTTCCGAAGCCGTTGCCGATTGCCATCCATGCCCTCTCCATTGAGTAGTAGATTGTATGTATTTATCAAGGTGACTAGATGATTGTCAACCATTTTTGCTATTTCATCTGTAGGCTGCTATCCTACTTGAAATTATTAATGGGAAGTTTTAAAAAATTGCCACGTTAGCTCTCACCAGCGACACTTATTTTGACACACCCACTCGCCCATACTCCAGTTGTCATATTGGGATGCAGCTACTCATACCTGTATCTGTATGCAGTTGATTAAATCAGTCTCCATCCAGTTTATGTTCGCATAGAGAGTCATCCATCCACCTTTGAAAGGAACCTCCAACTACATCATAATGATTTATTCTGTGTAATGATATGATTTACATGTTGTGGCATCATGCATCTAAAGCACAGTCATGTCATGTTTGACATGTTGTATTTTTAAGATCAGATCAAATCAAATGTTATATCAAATAAAGATGTTATATTTTACCTGTAACTTGGCATGTCAGCTAAGAACAAATTCTTATTTTCAATGACGGCCTAGGAACAGTGGGTTAACTGCCTTGTTCAGGGGCAGAACGGCAGATTTTTTTGACCTTGTCAGCTCAGGGATTCAATCTTGCAACCTTTCGATTACAAGTCCAACGCGCTAACCACTAGGTTACCTGCCGTATGCAGGGCAGGTATGTGAGTCCAGTATGAGTACACAAAACAGAAATGTATAAAACATCATGCTCAAATAGTATACAAAATAAACTTGAATGGAACCTACATGATGGCTTTGTAACACATCCATAAGCCATGTACATACTACATGCAGTACATATTACAGTATCATTCAACACCTGCAAACTGCAGGCCTTTGGGCTACTATGACATTTTAGGCTCCAATGAGGAAAACCAAAAAGAGGTAAATCACATGAGCCAACAACATTGTTGGCATAACAAAAAGACTAACAAGTGCTCCAGCCCTGCAGAATAGTTTTGTTCATTTTCTCTCTAATCTCATTGTCTTCAAAAGAAGTTCACCCAGCGAATGAAGTGGCACAGGCGAACAGCATCGCGTAGCCTCGGCCTCCCTGGTTGCACTCGCAATGGAGGGGATGACACATTTTTGTGTTTCATCTCGTGAAATTGAATATTCTCTCTCATCCTTGGCATGGAACTATAAACGCTTCGGGGTGGGAAAGGGAGGTAGGTTGTGAAGGAGAGAGCCGTGAATTTTTCCCCTCTTTAGGAAACTTTGGATATATTTAGAAAATATGCCAAGGACATTTAAGCATAAAAGCCCAGACAGATAAAGGCACAAAGAAAAATCCCTAAACCGCCAAAACCCGCCCCAGATAAATCACATTATGAAAGAACAGTGCAGACACCTCTGTGAAGGCATATAGGCCCAGCATACTGATACAGGGGTTAAAGTTACAGCCACAGGTTCTCTCTCTGTTCAACATCTTAATGCTGTGATTATACCTGACAAAATCACTGCATAAACAGATGTCAACATGTCAACTTGTGATTTCATATTCATGCTTTTCCCCCTATTCAAATCAGGATGGTCTGTTTTTCCATGGAATTAGGTGTTTTGATCGCAATTAACCTATTTTTCAGAAATCCCCAGAAGCATAGCGACTTGACCTTTGACCTCTCACTTTGGACCACTGTCAACGTTAATGTTTTATCAGAAGACTGAGCTCATTGAACAGGCTCCTTTGTGTTGCTACCACTGAAGCATCTGGCTGTGGGAACCTGGTGTTTCTAAAGAGCCAGTTACCTGCCCCACCACCCTGCTACTGCCTTGATCAGCATGTATCATATCATTCAAATAAAGATAATTGAATGTTCACGGTACACTCCCTTTCCCCAAACCACCAGACTGGCTTACCAGGCAAGGATTGGAGAGGGAGTCTGAGTCTTATTATTTGAGGTGTGCCATGCAGTGGAGTGGACACCCTGTCTCAGGGCTGCTCATCAATACTTGTCACTGGGCCTGGCCCATTAGTCAGCAGGCAGATGACGAGACCTCTTGTAAAGGATAGCTGATCCCCCATAGGGAGCCAAGTATCTTCCCAAATGGATGGATGACCCCCAGAGAATCCCCCAGTACCAGGGCAGCGGGAGAAGGGGGGTTCCCTGGGTAGTCCAGGGAGGGCTTCTCCTCATTGGGATCCTGGGAGTTGACCTGCCCCCGACCCCGGCTGTACAATGAAGTTAGCCCGCTGATAACTCCCGTACACTTTGACAAAATGGAAGGTTCTCCCCGGGAAAAAAAGTGGGGCCCCTCTGCAGGAGGATGGGATACCCAACAGCGACGCTAATCCCCGGGCATGGTGAGAAGGAGTTGAGGGCTGCGGGGAGGGAAGAAGGAAAGGCAGAGGAGAAAGGATGAAACAAAATCCTAGGCAGCTTTTTGAAGTTTCTTCCGTTTGATTGCGTCTCTCTCTCTCTCCGCTATGTAATATAAACGACAGGCAGCGTAGCTCTCAGAACCGAGAGGAGGTATCTATCTGTCCGATAGTTGGAGGTGTGATGGATGAACAGCCTTTGATGTGTCAGGCTCATGGTGCATGGTTGATTTCCAGTTAATATTTATTTAGAAAGATATGCATTGACATTGCATAATATCCTGTTTTCATGATAACAAATCAACTTCACCTAGAAAGGGAGAACGGTACGTTTATGAAGGTTGTTTGTCCGTGGATTCAATTACTTGCATAAATGTTTGGCTAATTAACACAAAACATTTATGCATGATGTGATTATTTATCTTTTCTGAAAAGCTAAATTATTTGGGAATCTTATGTACATTTTTGCTTAAAGGACTTCATTTCCACCAGGGAAATAAATCCTATATATGCCTTGGAGGACTTTTATACTAGATAAAACTGAAGTGAACAGATATGTGGTGATTCTATTATGTTGAAAATCATCAGACATTTTTTCAATTGACCTCAGAGATGCCATGCAGTTGGAAATCTGCAACAAAGAGTTTTCCTCATCTGACATCTTCAGAAAGTTCCTTGTTCAGTCAGTCAGTTGGCTGGTAGCGGCAGGGGACCAGGGCAATGCTAATGTGGAGCAGATGTGGCTGTTGATGAGTGGGCTGGAACCCAGGCAAGGGAAGGGTGAAGGGGTAGCGGGGGGAGATCAGGTGCGTGTATCACTCTGAGCCTTCAAGAGCTCCTACCGAAACGGTAAATTACTTGACTCTAGCTCTGAGGTTTACAACCATCTGGCTGCTCGCACAAATGCACTCGAGCTCTCTCAACCCTTCCCCATGAGGTAAAGTAAGGCCCTTGTCAGGGCCGGGGGTGTCTGCTGTGTATAAACCATACGAGGCCTCTTGATCGTTTACTGTTTAACTTCTACCCCAGTCACCTTCCCTTGGCCCTTTGTGCTCTCACAAACACTGCTCAATGGCATTATCATTACAGAGGAAATCATACATATTAAGCCACTTTGCTGTCACTCGCCTCACCGTCTCAGCTCTGTGCTGCAAAGCCAGTGGGGCAGGACATAAGACGCATGTTAAAGGAGATTTGCATAAACGGTGTTACCCTGTCATTTATTTATCTTCCACCCTTTATAAAGAAACAGTCTCCGGGTTGTTTGCACAATGAGTCCCTAAGGGCGTTCCATACAGGTTTTGGCATGTTTTGGTGATTTTATTGTGATAATAATGTAATAATGACATAATGGCCGCACACAGCTCCTTACGATGTCAGGCGAGGGAAACAGGAGGCCAGGGAAGCGGCAGCTCCTTACGATGTTAGGCGAGGGAAACAGGAGGAGAGGGAAGCGGCAGCTCCTTATGATGTCAGGCGAGGGAAACAGGAGGCCAGGGAAGCGGCAGCTCCTTACGATGTCAGGCGAGGGAAACAGGAGGAGAGGGAAGCGGCAGCTCTTTACGATGTCAGGCGAGGGAAACAGGAGGAGAGGGAAGCGGCAGCTCCTTACGATGTTAGGCGAGGGAAACAGGAGGAGAGGGAAGCGGCAGCTCCTTACGATGTCAGGCGAGGGAAACAGGAGGCCAGGGAAGCGGCAGCTCCTTACGATGTCAGGCGAGGGAAACAAGAGGCCAGGGAAGCGGCAGCTCCTTACGATGGCAGGCGAGGGAAACAGGAGGAGAGGGAAGCGGCAGCTCCTTACGATGTCAGGCGAGGGAAACAGGAGGAGAGGGAAGTGGCAGCTCCTTACGATGTCAGGCGAGGGAAACAGGAGGCCAGGGAAGCGGCAGCTCCTTGCGATGTCAGATGAGGGAAACAGGAGGCCAGGGAAGCGGCAGCTCCCTACGATGGCAGGCGAGGGAAACAGGAGGCCAGGGAAGCGGCAGCTCCTTGCGATGTCAGGCGAGGGAAACAGGAGGCCAGGGAAGCGGCAGCTCCTTACGATGGCAGGCGAGGGAAACAGGAGGCCAGAGAAGCGGCAGCTCCTTGCGATGTCAGATGAGGGAAACAGGAGGCCAGGGAAGCGGCAGCTCCTTACGATGGCAGGCGAGGGAAACAGGAGGCCAGGAAGCGGCAGCTCCTTACGATGTCAGGCGAGGGAAACAGGAGGCCAGGGAAGCGGCAGCTCCTTTAAGGGTATTTTTTAGTATAAATCATTTCAGAGAAAAAGGGCTCATGATGTCAGTGTTGTTCTACAAGCAAAGTGAAGGTGGCAACGACTTGGAGTCACTCAAATGCTCCAAAACATCACATGATCAAACATTCTGTCCAGACATGAGAGTATACCTGCTGTCAAGGACATTACCTCTTCCTGTTGACAAAGAAAACAGTGCACATGAACGACCCATCATGGCATGAGGTAGAGCTGCCAAGAAAAGCATAATTTTTCACTGCTGTTTACTCTGGCCACCATTTCACCAATTATCACTGTTAGGTACCGTGAAAGCTCACATTATATTCCTGGAAGAAAACTATCAACAGCATGTCCTTATTTCAAAATCAGAAGTACAGTACCTTAGTTTAACTTTTACATAACCAAAGCTATGTCGGTGTCTTGAGCTGCTGTAACCCAGCATAAAACCTAGACCGACCCCAGGGAGATCAAGCAGCCCAATTATTTTTTTATTTTTTTATTTCACCTTTATTTATCCAGGTAGGCCAGCTGAGAACAAGTTCTCATTTACAACTGTGCCCTGGCCAAGATAAAGCAAAGCAGTGCGACAAAAACAACAACACAGAGTTACACATAAACAAACGTACAGTCAATAACACAATAGAAAATAAAAATAGAAAAATCTATGTACAGTGTGTGCAAATGTAGAAGAGTAGGGAGGTAGGCAATAAATAGGCCATAGAGGTGAAATAATTACAATTTAGCATTAATACTGGAATGATAGATGTGCAGATGATGATGTGCAAGTAGAGATACTGGTATGCAAAAGAGAAAGAGGATAAGTAATAATATGGGGTATTTGGGTGTGCTATTTACTGTAAGGTACAGTGATTAGTGAGCTGCTCTGACAGCTGATGCTTAAAGTTAGTCATTTGCAGCAGAGATCTGGAAGGAAAGGCGGACAAAGGGAGTGTTGGCTTTGGGGATGACCAGTGCAATATACCTGCTGGATCGCGTGCTACGGGTGGGTGTTGCTAAGGTGACCAGTGAGCTGAGATAAGGCAGGGCTTTACCTAGCAAAGACTTATAGATGACCTGGAGCCAGTGGGTTTGGCGACGGATATGTAGTGAGGGCCAGCCAACGAGAGCATACAGGTCACAGTGGTGGGTAGTATATGGGGCTGGTGACAAAACAGATGTTACTGTGATATACAGCATCCAATTTAATGGGTAGTGTTCGGGGCTATTTTGTAAATGACAACGCCGGAGACAAGGATCGGTAGGATAGTCTGTTTTAAAGGGGTATGTTTGGCAGCATGAGTGAAGGTGTAACGGTTCTCTTGTGGTGAAGGAGAGTCAGACCAAAATGCAGCGTGTAGATTGCGATCCATAATTTAATAAACAAACGTAACACGAATCTAAATACAAACACTACAAAAAACAATAAACGTAACGAAAACCAAAACAGCCTATACTTGTGTACACTAACACATAGACAGGAACAAGGACACTAAGGACAATCACCCACGACAAACTCAAAGAATATGGCTGCCTAAATATGGTTCCCAATCAGAGACAACGATAAACACCTGCCTCTGATTGAGAACCACTCCAGACAGCCATAGACTTTGCTAGATCACCCCACTAGCTACAATCCCAAAATATACACACCACATACAAAAACCCATGCCACACCCTGGCCTGACCCAATACATGAAGATAAACACAAAATACTTCGACCAGGGCGTGACAGAAGGAGGCTTTGTTGTGAAATAGGAAGCCGATTCTAGATTTAATTTTGGATTGGCGAAGCTTAATGTGAATCTGGAAGGAGAGTTTACAGTCTAACCATGCACCTAGGTATTTGTAGTTGTCCACATATTCTAGGTCAAAACTGTCCAGAGTTGTGATGCTAGTCGGGCGTGAGGGTGCGGGCAACAATCGGTTGAAGTGCATGCACTTAGATTTACTAGCATTTATAAGCAGTTGGAGGCCACGGAATGAGTGTTGTATGGCGTTGAAGCTCATCTGGAGGTTTGTTAGCACAGTGTCCAAAGAAGGGCCAGATGTATACAGAATATTGTCGTCTGTGTAGAGGTGGATCAGAGAATCACCAGCAGCAAGAGCAACATCATTGATATATACAGAGAAAAGAGTAGGCCCGATAATTGAACCCTGTGGCACCCCCTAGAGACTGCCAGAGGTCCAGACAAGAGGCCCTCCGATTTGACACACTGAACTCTATCGGAGAAGTAGTTGGTGAACCAGGCAATGCTGTTCACTTGAGAAGCCAAGGCTGTTAAGTCTGCCGATAAGAATGCGGTGATTGACGGAGTCGAAAGCCTTGGCCAGGTTGATGAAGACGGCTGCACAGTACTGTATTTTATTGACGGAGGTTATGATATAATTTAGGACCTTGAGTGTGGCTGAGGTGCACCTATGACCAGTTCGGAAACCAGATTGCATAGTGGAGAAGGTACCGTGGGATTCGAAATGGTCGGTAATCTATTTGTTAACTTGGCTTTCGAAGACTTTAGAAAAGCAGGGCAGGATGGATATAGGTCTGTAATAGTTTTGATCTACTGTGTCTCCCCCATATCCCCCTTTGAAGAGGGGGATGACCGCAGCAGCTTTCCAATCTTTGGGGATCTCAGACGATATGAAAGAGGGGTTGAATAGTCTAGTAATAGGGGTTGCAACAGTTTCGGCAGATAATTTTAGAAAGAGAGGGTCCACATTGGCTAGCCCAGCTGATTTGTAGGGATCCAGATTTTGCAGCTCTTTCAGAACATGAGCTGTCTGGATTTGGGTGAAGGAGAAGTGGGGGGGGGGGGGGCAAGTTGCTGCAGGTGCTGCTGAGATGTTGGCCGGGGTAGGAGTAGCCAGGTGGAAAGCATCACCATAGAAAAATGCTTATTGAAATTAGCGATTATCGTACATTTATCGGTGGTGACAGTGTATCCTATCCTCAGTGCAGTGGGCAGCTGGGAGGAGGTGCTCTTATTCTCCATGGAATTTACAGTGTCCCAAAACCTTTTGGAATTAGTGCTACAGGAAGAACATTTATGTTCGAAAAAGCTAGCCTTAGCTTTCCTAACTGACTGAGTAAATTGGTTCCTGGCTGAAAAGTTGCATATCGCAGGGGCTATTCGATGCTAATGCAGAACGCCACAGGATGTTATTGTGCTGGTCAAGGACAGTCAAGTCTGTTCTTAGTTCTAAATTTTTTGAACGGGACATGCTTATTTAAGATGGCGAGAAAAGCACTTTTGAAGAGCAACCAGACATCCTCTAATGACCGTATGGGGTCAATATCCTTCCATGATACCCGGGCCAGGTCGATTAAAAAGGCCTGCTCGCTGAAGTGTTTTAGAGGGCGTTTGACAGTGTTGAGGGGTGTTTGTTTGACCGCGGACCCATTACGCACGCAGGCAATGAGGTAGTGATCGCTGAGATCCTGGTTGAAGACAGCAGAGGTTTATTTAGAGGGCAAGTTGGTCAGGATGATATCTAAGAGGGTGCCCATGGTTACGGATTTATGGTTGTACCTGGTAGGTTCCTTGATCATTTGTGTGAAATTGAGGGCATCGAGCTTAGATTGTATGACGGCTGGGGTGTTAATAAGCATGTTCTAGTTTAGGTCACCTAACAGTACGAACTCTGAAGATAGATGGGGGGTGATCAATTCACATATGATGTCCAGGGCACAGCTTGGGGCTGAAGGGGGTCTATAACAAGTGGCAACGGTGAGAGACTTGTTTCTGGTAAGGTGGATGTTTAAAAGTAGAAGCTCGAATGGTTTGGGCACAGACCAATGTCTCGTCATGAACTCTGACAGTGGATTGTGTGCTGTGTCAGAGAGAGGCTTGTCTCTGGATGGTACAGGCTCAGACCACAGACTTGTTAGATGAAACATTGCATGCTTTTTTAGTGTGTTTGTACTTGTGAAGTTAAATCTTTGATATACTCACATTGATTACATTACCTCAGTTTGGACGTAATAAAGTACCACTTTTTATCAGCTGAAAGACCATGCCCAGAGCTTATGTTGCACAATGATTGAAGGCAATAAGTCATAGTTTAACCAAAGTATGATACAGTATATTTGGGCTTGAGGTGGGAAGTCTGAAGTGGGGACTTCAGATTTTATTTCTGTGTCCATGCTGTGTTTCCTCTATAAGATGACATGCTAATACTTTTCAGACAATGTTTCTTTTCAGGGCTGGGTTTTAATTGAATTGTATCACCCACCAGCAATACATTGTTTATTCATCTGAAACAGCTGCAAAGTTCTTCTTCTTCGCGACTGAGCTGTGCCAAATAGCTTTGCATCCACTTAGCCACCTGAGCCATGGAGCAAATTAAAATAGGAGGTGCAAACGGATGTTTCTGCACCTCACATTCTTACCAGCCAATTAACATAATCCATTGGATAATTAGCCAATTTTGTCTTATTTTTTAGCTTGTCTGTATAAAAAAAACATCTTAATGTTAATATACACACAGTGGATTCGGAACGTGTTCAGACCCCTTTTAACTTTTTCCACATTCTGTTACGTTACAGCCTTATTCTAAAATGGATTCAACTGTTGTTTTTCCTCCTCAATCTACATACAATACCCCATAATAACAAAGCAATGTCATGCAGGTGATAGAGGACCCAAAAGCGACTTAACAGAAACAGAGTTTATTCAAATCCAAACAGGGAGTAACAGAAATCCTCTAGTCTGTAGAGGGGAATAACAAGAGAAGCGGCCACAGACTGCAGGTCGCTTCGGGTAGGCGCAGGCCGTAGTAGACAGAGACACCTGCTCACACGCAGCATCTGATGAAGGCAAAAAACACGACAGGACAGGGCGAAACACAATCACAGCATGGTGAATACAAAACAAGGAACCGACGGGACAGGAACGGAACACAAAGGAATAAATAGGGACTCTAATCAGGGGAAAGGATCGGGAACAGGTGTGGGAAGACTAAATGATGATTAGGGGAATAGGAACAGCTGGGAGCAGGAACGGAACGATAGAGAGAGGAGAGAGAGGGAGGGGAGAGAGAGGGATAGAAAAAGGGAACGAACCTAATAAGACCAGCAGGGGAAACGAACAGAAGGAAAAGCAAAATGACAAGATGATATAAGACAAAACATGACAGTACCCCCCACTCACCGAGCGCCTCCTGGCGCTCTCGAGGAGGAACACTGGCGGCAACGGAGGAAATCATAGATCAAACGGTCCAGCACGTCCCGAGAAAGAACCCAACTCCTCTCCTCAGGACCGTAACGAAAAACGATAAAAAGGGAAACTAGGGTACTACTCTAAAAAAAAAATGAGAACTAGGGACAGACTGAGACACAGCAAGGGCAGGGACAAGAACAGGAGAGATGCGATGGCAGGGAACAGACTGAGACCCAGCAAGACCAGGAGCAGAAGCAGAAAAAAATTACCAGACTTCTTCTGCGCGCAGTCTGAACACGCAGCCACGAAACGGCGCGTGTCACGCTCCTGAGTCGGCCACCAAAAGCGCTGGCGAATAGACGCAAGAGTGCCTCGAACACCGGGATGACCAGCTAACTTGGCAGAGTGAGCCCACTGAAGAACAGCCAGACGAGTGGAAACAGGAACGAAAAGGAGGTTACTAGGACAAGCGCGCGGCGACGCAGTGTGCGTGAGTGCTTGCTTAACCTGTCTTTCAATTCCCCAGACTGTCAACCCGACAACACGCCCATAAGGAAGAATCCCCTCGAGATCAGTAGAAGCCACAGAAGAACTAAACAGACGGGATAAGGCATCAGGCTTGGTGTTCTTGCTACCCGGACGGTAAGAAATTACAAACTCGAAACGAGCGAAAAACAACGCCCAACGAGCTTGACGGGCATTAAGTCGTTTGGCAGAACGGATGTACTCAAGGTTCTTATGGTCTGTCCAAACGACAAAAGGAACGGTCGCCCCCTCCAACCACTGTCGCCATTCGCCTAGGGCTAAGCGGATGGCGAGCAGTTCACGGTTACCCACATCATAGTTGCGCTCAGATGGCGACAGGCGATGAGAAAAATAAGCGCAAGGATGAACCTTATCGTCAGACTGGAAGCGCTGGGATAGAATGGCTCCCACGCCTACCTCTGAAGCGTCAACCTCGACAATGAATTGTCTAGTGACGTCAGGAGTAACGAGGATAGGAGCGGACGTAAAACGTTCTTTTAGAAGATCAAAAGCTCCCTGGGCGGAACCGGACCACTTAAAACACGTCTTGACAGAAGTAAGAGCTGTGAGAGGGGCAGCAACTTGACCGAAATTACGAATGAAACGCCGATAGAAATTAGCGAAACCTAAAAAACGCTGCAACTCGACACGTGACCTTGGAACGGGCCAATCACTGACAGCTTGGACCTTAGCGGAATCCATCTGAATGCCTTCAGCGGAAATAACGGAACCGAGAAAAGTAACGGAGGAGACATGAAAAGAGCACTTCTCAGCCTTTACGTAGAGACAATTCTCTAAAAGGCGCTGTAGAACACGTCGAACGTGCTGAACATGAATCTCGAGTGACGGAGAAAAAAATCAGGATATCGTCAAGATAGACAAAAACAAAAATGTTCAGCATGTCTCTCAGAACATCATTAACTAATGCCTGAAAAACAGCTGGCGCATTGGCGAGACCGAACGGCAGAACCCGGTACTCAAAATGCCCTAACGGAGTGTTAAATGCCGTTTTCCACTCGTCCCCCTCTCTGATGCGCACGAGATGGTAAGCGTTACGAAGGTCCAACTTAGTAAAGCACCTGGCTCCCTGCAGAATCTCGAAGACTGATGACATAAGGGGAAGCGGATAACGATTCTTAACCGTTATGTCATTCAGCCCTCGATAATCCACGCAGGGGCGCAGAGTACCGTCCTTCTTCTTAACAAAAAGAACCCCGCCCCGGCCGGAGAAGAAGAAGGCACTATGGTACCGGCGTCAAGAGACACAGACAAATAATCCTCGAGAGCCTTACGTTCGGGAGCCGACAGAGAGTATAGTCTACCTCGAGGAGGAGTGGTCCCCGGAAGGAGATCAATACTACAATCATACGACCGGTGAGGAGGAAGGGAGTTGGCTCGGGACCGACTGAAGACCGTGCGCAGATCATGATATTCCTCCGGCACTCCTGTCAAATCGCCAGGTTCCTCCTGGGAAGTAGGGACAGAAGAAACGGGAGGGATGGCAGACATTAAACACTTCACATGACAAGAAACGTTCCAGGATAGGATAGAATTACTAGACCAATTAATAGAAGGATTATGACATACTAGCCAGGGATGACCCAAAACAACAGGTGTAAACGGTGAACGGAAAATCAAAAAAGAAATAGTCTCACTGTGGTTACCAGATACTGTGAGGGTTAAAGGTAGTGTCTCAAATCTGATACTGGGAAGATGACTACCATCTAAGGCAAACATGGGCGTAGGCTTGTCTAACGGTCTGAAAGGAATGTTATGTTTCCGAACCCATGCTTCGTCCATGAAACAACCCTCAGCCCCAGAGTCAATCAAGGCACTGCATGTAGCACCCGAACCGGTCCAGCGTAGATGGACCGACATAGTAGTACAAGATCTAGATGAAGAGACCAGAGTAGTAGCGCTCACCAGTAGCCCTCCGCTTACTGATGGGCTCTGGCCTCTTACTGGACATGAATTAACAAAATGTCCAGCAACTCCGCAATAGAGGCACAGGCGGTTGGTGATCCTCCGTTCCCTCTCCTTAGTCGAGATGCGAATCCCTCCCAGCTGCATGGGCTCAGTCTCAAAGCCAGAGGAGGGAGATGGTTGCGATGCGGAGCAGGGAAACACCGTTGATGCGAGCTCTCTTCCACGAGCCCGGTGACGAAGATCTACCCGTCGTTCTATGCGGATGGCGAGAGCAATCAAAGAGTCCACATCTGAAGGAACCTCCCGGGAGAGAATCTCATCCTTAACCACTGCGTGGAGTCCCTCCAGAAAACGAGCGAGCAGCGCCGGCTCGTTCCACTCACTAGAGGCAGCAAGAGTGCGAAACTCAATAGAATAATCCGTTATGGACCGTTCACCTTGGCATAAGGAAGCCAGGGCCCTAGAAGCCTCCCCACCAAAAACTGAACGGTCAAAAACCCGAATCATCTCCTCTTTAAAGTTCTGGAATTTGTTAGAGCAATCAGCCCTTGCCTCCCAGATAGCTGTGCCCCATTCTCGAGCCCGGCCAGTAAGGAGTGAAATGACGTAAGCAACCCGAGCTCTCTCTCTAGAGTATGTGTTGGGTTGGAGAGAGAACACAATCTCACACTGCGTGAGAAAGGAGCGGCACTCAGTGGGCTGCCCGGAGTAGCAAGGTGGGTTATTAACCCTAGGTTCTGGAGGCTCGGCAGGCCAGGAAGTAACAGGTGGCACGAGACGTAGACTCTGGAACTGTCCAGAGAGGTCGGAAACCTGAGCAGCCAGGTTCTCCACGGCATGGCGAGCAGCAGACAATTCCTGCTCGTGTCTGCCGAGCATGGCTCCTTGGATCTCGACGGCAGTGTAACGAGCGTCTGAAGTCGCTGGGTCCATTCCTTGGTCGGTTCCTTCTGTCATGCAGGTGATAGAGGACCCAAAAGCGACTTAACAGAAACAGAGTTTATTCAAATCCAAACAGGGAGTAACAGAAATCCTCTAGTCTGTAGAGGGAATAACAAGAGAAGCGGCCACAGACTGCAGGTCGCTTCGGGTAGGCGCAGGCCGTAGTAGACAGAGACACCTGCTCACACGCAGCATCTGATGAAGGCAAAAACACGACAGGACAGGGCGAAACACAATCACAGCATGGTGAATACAAAACAAGGAACCGACGGGACAGGAACGGAACACAAAGGAATAAATAGGGACTCTAATCAGGGGAAAGGATCGGGAACAGGTGTGGGAAGACTAAATGATGATTAGGGGAATAGGAACAGCTGGGAGCAGGAACGGAACGATAGAGAGAGGAGAGAGAGGGAGGGGGAGAGAGAGGGATAGAAAAAGGGAACGAACCTAATAAGACCAGCAGGGGGAAACGAACAGAAGGAAAAGCAAAATGACAAGATGATATAAGACAAAACATGACAAGCAAAAACAGGTTTTTGGAATGTATAAAATAAATCAAGTGAAATATCACATTTACACAACTATTCAGACCCTTTACTCAGTACTTTGTTGAAGTACATTTGGCAGTGATTACAGCCTCGACTCTTCTAGGGTATGATACTACAAGCTTATCACACCTGTATTTGGGGATTTTCTCCCATTCCTCTCTGCAGATCCTCTCCAGCTCTGTCAGGTTGGATGGAGAGCGTCGCTGCACAGCTATTTTCAAGTCTCTCCAGAGATGTTTGATCGGCTGCAAGTCCGGGCTCAGGCTGGGCCACTCAAGGACATTCAGAGACTTGTCCCGAAGCCACTTATGCATTGTCTTGGCTGTATGCTTAGGGTCGTAGTCCTGTTGGAAGGTGAACCTTCACCCCAGTCTGAGGTCCTGAGCTCTCTGGAGCACTCAGATCCAAGGACAGATTTCCACCAGTCCATTTCTCGTGTTTCTTGGCCCAAGCAAGTCTCTTCTTATTATTGGTGTCCTTTAGGAGTTTCTTTGCAGCAATTCAACCATGAAAGCCTGATTCATGCAGTCTCCTCTGAACAGTTGACGTTGAGATGTGTCTGTTACTTGAACTCTAATGAACTAGTTCTCTGCAGCAGAGGTATCTCTGGGTCTTCCTTTCCTGTGGCGGTCCTCACGAGAGCCAGTCTCATCATTGCCCTTCATGGTTTTTGTTTTTCAAAGTTCTTGAAATGTTCAGGATTGATTGACATTCGTGTCTTAAAGTATTGGACTGTCGTTTCTCTTTGCTTATTTGAGTTGTTCTTGTCATAATATGGACTTGGTCTTTTACCAGATAGGGCCATCTTCTGTTTACCATCCCTACTTTGTAACAACACAACTGATCGGCTCTAACGCATTAAGAAGGAAAGAAATTCCACAAATTAACTTTTAAGAAAGCACACCTGTTAATTGAAAGGCATTCTAGGTGATTACCTCATGAAGCTGGTTGAGAGAATGCCAAGAGTGTGCAAAGTTGTCATCAAGGAAAAGGGTGGCTACTTTGAAGAATCTCAAATATAACATTAACTCCCACTATCAACTGCGTTTATTTTCAGCAAACTTAACATGTGTAAATATTTCTATGAACATAAGATTCAACAACTGAGACATAAACTGAACAAGTTCCACAGACATGTGACTAAAAGAAATGGAATAATGTGTCCCTGAACAAAGGGGGGGGGGGCAAAATCAAAAGTAACAGTCAGTATCTGGTGTGGCCACCAGCTGCATTAAGTACTGCAGTGCGTGAGATGTTACCCCACTTTTCCACCAAGGCACCTGCAAGTTCTGGGAAATTTATGGGGGAATGGCCCTAGCCCTCACCCTCCAATCCAACAGGTCCCAGACATGCTCAATGGGATTGAGATCCAGGCTCTTCACTGGCCATGGCAGAACACTGACATTCCTGACTTGCAGGAAATTACGCACAGAACGAGCAGTATGGCTGGTGGCATTGCCATGCTGGAGGGTCATGTCAGGATGAGCCTACAGGCAGGGTACCACATGAGGGAGGAGGATGTCTTCCCTGTAACGCACAGCGTTGAGATTGCCTGCAATGACAACAAGCTCAGTCCGATGATGCTGTGACACACCGCCCCAGACCATGACAGACCGTCCACCTCCAAATCGAGAGTCTGGTCCAGCGACGGTGGGTTTGTGCCCATAAGCAACATTGTTGCCGGTGATGTCTGGTGAGGACCTGCCTTACAACAGGCCTACAAGCCCTCAGTCCAGCCTCTCTCAGCCTACTGCGGACAGTCTGAGCACTGATGGAGGGATTGTGCATTCCTGGTATAACTCGGGCAGTTGTTGTTGCCATCCTGTACATGTCCCGCAGGTGTGATGTTCGGATGTACCGATCCTGTGCAGGTGTTGTTACACGTGGCCTGCCACTGCGAGGACGAACAGCTGTCCGTCATGTCTCCCTGTAGCGCTGCCTTAGGTGTCTCACAGTTCGGACATTGCAATTTATTGCCCTGGTTTTGCCTATAACTGTGACCTTAATTGCCTACCGTCTGTGAGCTCTTGATGTCTTAACGACCGTTCCACAGGTGCATGTTCATTAAATTGTTTATGGTTCATTGAACAAGCATGGGAAACAGTGTTTAAACCCTTTACAATGAAGATTTGTGAAGTTTTGGGATTTTTACAAATTATCTTTGAAAGACAGGAAAAAGGGACGTTTTTGTTGTTGCTGAGTTTATATTTTGATTTGTTTAACACTTTTTTGGTTACTACATGATTCTATATGTGTTATTTCATAGTTTTGATGTATTCACAATTATTCTACCATGTAGAAAACAGTAAATAAATAAAGAAAAACCCTTGAATGAGTAGGTGTGTCCAAACTTTTGACTGGTACTGTATATGACCACTTTATACATGTTATAATTGCGTGATATGTTTGCATTTTGCAACCACGCTCCCCTTTTGTGGTTTTGACCACTAATGTCTTGCTTCACTACACATCTCACTGCTTTGATTGGTGCAGCTAGAAACCACAAGTGTCTATCCTATAATGAATAGACACCCGCGATATTTCGTGTCCGATGCACTCATGGTGTTGTTACATGTGATTTGTGACGTGCATCATGAGCAAAGTCATTGGGCGAATTCATTTTGCGTGGCCTGGTGGCCCTGGTTGAGTGGAGATTTCACTAAAATACCAATGGAATGGTCTCAAATATACCAACTCAGCCCTCCCGGGAACACCGGGCCATGCAAAAGTAACACGCCCATTGTAGCCTATCATTTCACTTCCCCTGTGAGAACTATGAGCAGGGGCTGACTTGGCCTTGCTGTACCGCCTGCTGCAGCCAACCCACCAAAGGTTGCACAGTGTCCATTACAATGTAGAAAAACGAATGTAATTTATGGAAGATGCCAAAACTTGAGATTAACAATTGACAGTGAAGTCAAAGATCCTAGTATCCATCTGTGGCAAAGTTTTACCACAAATAACAATAAGTGTAGCGACCCTGTGTTTATAAATGTGGATATCTATTTTGCTTTGTGGCACAGTCCATGGCAGAGTTGCAAAGAAAAAGCCATATCTCAGACTGGCCAATAAAAATGAAAGATTAAGATGAGCAAAAAAACACAGACACTGGACAGAGGAACTCTGCCTAGAAGGTCAGCATCCCGGAGTCGCCTCTTCATTGTTGACGTTGAGACTGGTATTTTGCAGGTACTATTTTATAAAGCTGCCAGTTGAGGACTAGTGAGGCATCTGTTTCTCAAATTAGACACTCTAATGTACTCTAATGTCCCACTCCTCTTTCTATTCTGCAATGTTCTATGAAGGGAGTAGCACCCAGCGTTGTACGTCATCTTCAGTTTCTTGGCAATTTCTCGCATGGAATAGCTTTCATTTCTCAGAACATGAATAGACTGACAAGTTTCAGAAGGATGTTCTTTGTTTCAGGTCATTTTGAGCCTGTAATCGAACCCACAAATGCAGATGTTTTTTATTTCACCTTTATTTAACCAGGTAGGCTAGTTGAGAACAAGTTCTCATTTGCAACTGTGAACTGGCCAAGATAAAGCATAGCAAATCGACATCCAACAACACACAGTTACACATGGAATAAACAAAACAGAGTCAATAATACAGAAGAACAAAATAAAACAAAAGTCTATATACAGTGAGTGCAAATAAGGTCAAATAAAGGGGGTTAAGGCAATAAATAGGCCATGGTGGCGAAGTAATTACAATATAGCAATTTAAACACTGGTATGATAGAATGTGCAAGTAGAGATACTGGGGTGCAAAGGAGCAAGATAAATAAAGTATGGAGATGAGGTAGATAGATGGACTGTTTACAGATGGGCTATGTATAGGTGCAGTGATCTGTGAGCTGCTCTGACAGCTGGTGCTTAAAGCTAGTGAGGGAGATATGAGTATCCAGCTTCAGTGATTTTTGCAGTTCGTTCCAGTCATTGGCAGCAGAGAACTGGAAGGAAAGGCGACCAAAGGAGGAATTGGCTTTGGGGGTGACTAGTGAGATACACCTGCTGGAGCGCGTGCTACGAGTGGGTGCTGCTATGGTGACCAGTGAGCTGAGATAAGGCAGGGCTTTACCTAGTAGAGACTTGTAGATAACCTGTAGCTAGTCGGTTTGGCGACGAGTATGAAGCGAGGGCCATCATGCTCCAGATAGTCAACTAGTCTAAAGAAGGCCAGTTTTATTGCTTCTTTAATCAGAACACAGTTTTCAGCTGTACTAACATAATTGCAAAAGGGTTTTCTAATGATGAATTCGCTTTTTAAAATGATAAACTTGGATTAGCTAACACAACGTGCCATTGGAACACAGGAGTGATGGTTTCTGATAATGGGCCTCTGTACACCATATTCCTTCAAAATCGGCAATTTCCAGCTACAACAGTTATTTACCACATTAACAATGTCTACTGTATTTCTGATCAATTTGGTGTTGTTTTAATGGACAAAAAAATGTGCTTTTTCTTTCAAAAACAAGGACATTTCTAAGTGAACCCAAAATGTTGAACGGTAGTGTACATGTAGGTCGAGTTATTAAGGTGACCATGCATAGACGAGATGAGAATTTTCTCAAATCTGCACAAAACCAATCTGCACATTTCAGGGATTCCTTTAGGAAAATTTGACTCCAGACATTTGAGAAATGTACCGGACATCCATGTGCATTCAGATCCAACTGGGCACAGCCAGCGCCATCAATAAATGAGGGATATTGGCCAAAAGAGCCACATTTACATGTGCTCAAAAACAGCCACGAACAAATGATAAAAACACTATTCTTTGTGTTTCAATGTGTAGGAAATGCAAAACTTCTTTCGTTTTTTAGGCTACCGTCCTAAAACAATACTTGTCCAACTCACTGTTCAACTGTCAGAGACGTGAGCACTAAAAGCATTACGGCATTGCATGTACAGGTCTATAAACTCATGTGTCCAATGTATGATATTAATATTTATTACAAGAATATATATAGCCTATATAAAAGGAAGAGAAGCTTAGGCCTAGCCCAATAGAGATAGAGAGAGCATGAGATATTCCAGTGGAATGCTGTAACACCGACATGCATTTCTTCGTCAGTTGGCTACAGCATCTGCTATGCATATATAGATGTAGAGAACGAGGCTAATTCGTACGTTTTCTGTGAGAATATTTTTGTAGCTCTGGTAGGCCTGAAGCAAACTTTATTGAGGTAATATCAAAAGTAAGTGAATCCATTGTTGATAGGGAAAATAGGAGCAGGCTATATTATATTACGGCAAACACAGCATTACAGTTGGAACTTAATTTGGCCAAAGAAAATGGCCCAACAGAATTAAACAAAACACTTGCAAATGGATTTAAACCTTTACAAAAGTTTTGAACAGGTTATATTGCAGCAATTACCAACTCACCAAATCATAAAAATAGGCTAATGTTATTTATCTCCCAACAGACCTGCTTAAAGTAGCAAAGCGTGGGTAAAATCAACTGGGAAGCCAAGCCAGAGAAAATAGCTATATTACAACCTATGTGTTGTGATAATTGCTTTGTTTGCTCTATAACCTGTTAGTTCATTCATTATAGGCGTACTCTTTAACCTCTAACTTTTGTTTTACTTCAATGATAAAGGCCTCCATCTTCACAATCAACAGTAGCCTAGGCCAAGTCTCCTCTGTTGCTCTCTCTCTCTCCTCAGCAGCAGGCACACATGCACGCAAGGTGTGAGAGAATGGTGCTGAAGTGCGAATTTGGGGTATAGGCTGATAGACAGCCTCTCCTGGACAATTTGACCTGCTAAAATTTTATTCATTAGCTTTTCATTTTTATATAGGCCAAATGCTAGCAATTACCAGCTAATGCAAACCCTGGAGCACTTTCCCATCAGAGTTGTGTTTTGATTTGTTGCAGATAAAAGTGTGTGTAAATATAAGCATACTTCTTTATATGTGGTATGATTGCTAGTTAGCCTATTGCAGATCTGGACAAACGATCCACCTACCACTATTGTCACTATGAATGGTGGATAGAAGGAAGGATAGACCATTAGACTAGTAGACTGCTGACCTGTGGTATAGTAAAAGTTAGCACACAGAAAAGCGTACTGCTTAAGGGAAGTACCAAATCACCTTGATATAGGGGAGGCACATGCAAGAAGATGAGGAAATGTGCCTAGATGGAAGAAATTATATAGTAAAACCTGCAAAAGAGCAAATGTAAACCAGGAAAAAAAAACACAACCCTCCCCTGTGCCCAATTAAAAACCACACAACCCTTCCCAAAGCAAAAATAAAAGTTTGACAACCCCCCCCCCCCCCCCCCCCAGTAAATTGTGATCTGTCACTAAATGCTTATGACACATCCAGCTGCAGAACCAGACTAGCCTACCCAGCTGGCTAATCTTTTGAATATGGTGTAGAAAAAACCCCCCAGTAACAACAGATAACATTCGCTCGCTAGTGAATGTTAGCATGTTAGTTAGCTTCACTTACAGCTGTCAGTTCCCTATTTCTTGATATTTCTCCACTCCATGTGGAAATCACCAAGATGTTGTGGCCCTGTGTAGCTCAGTTGGTAGAGCATGGCGCTTGTAACGCCAGGGTAGTGGGTTCGATCCCTGGGACCACCCATACGTAGAATGTATACACACATGACTGTAAGTCGCTTTGGATAAAAGCGTCTGCTAAATGGCATATATATATATATATGTTCCTTTACACCCCCAATTTTTGAATATTTATAAGTAGCCTGCATCATTCTTCGAGGTGTAACCTAAACAAGTGCAGTTGAAGTCTGAAGTTAACATACACTTAGGTTGGAGTCATTAAAACTCGTTTTTCAACCACTCCACAAATTTCTTGTTAACAAACTATAGTTTTGGCTGGTCAGTTAGGACATCTACTTTGTGCAATTTTTCCAACAATTGTTTACAGACAGATTATTTCACTTATAATTCACTGTATCACAATTCCCGTGGGTCAAACGTTTACATACACTAAGTTGACTGTGTCTTTAAACAGCTTGGAAAATTCCAGAAAATGTCATGGCTTTAGAAGCTTCTGATAGGCTAATTGACATCATTTGAGTCAATTGGAGGTGCACCTGTGGATGTACTTCAAGGCCTACCTTCAAACTCAGTGCCTCTTTGCTTGACATCATGGGAAAATCAAAACAAATCAGCCAAGACCTCAAAAAATAATTGTAGACCTCCACAAGTCTGGTTCATCCTTGGGAGCAATTTACAAATGGCTGAAGGTACCACGTTCATATGTACAAACAATAGTACGCATGTATAAACACCATGGGATTACGCTGCCGTCATACCGCTCAGGAAGGAGATGGGTTCTGTCTCCTAGAGATGAACGCACTTTGGTGCGAAAAGTGCAAATCAATCCCAGAACAACAGCAAATGACCTTGTGAAGATGCTGGAGGAAACAGGTACAAAATCATCTATATTCACAGTAAAACTAGTCATATATCGACAACCTGAAAAGCCACTCAGCAAGGAAGAAGCCACTGCTCCAAAACCACCATAAAAAAGCCAGACTACATTTTGAAACTGCACATGGGGGCAAAGATCATACTTTTTGGAGAAATGTCCTCTGGTCTGATGAAACAAAAATAGAACTGTTTGGCCATAATGACCATCGTTATGTTTGGAGGAAAAAGGGGGAGGCTTGCAAGCCGAAGAACACCATCCCAACCGTGAAGCATGGGGATGGCAGTATCATGTTGTGGGGGTGCTTTGCTGCAGGAGGGACTGGTGCACTTCACAAAATAGATGGCATCGTGAGGCAGGAAAATTATGTGGATATATTGAAGCAACATCTCAAGACATTAGTCAGGAAGTTAAAGCTTGGTCGCAAATGAGTCTTCCAAATGGACAATGACCACAAGCATATTTCAAAGTTTTGGCAAAATGACTTAAAGACAATGTGGTCATCACAAAGCCCTGACCTCAATCCTGTAGAAAATGTGTGGGCAGACCTGAAAAAGTGAATGTGAGCAAGGAGGCATACAAACCTGACTCAGTTACATCACCAGAATGGGCCAAAATTCACCCAATTTATTGTGGGAAACTTGTGGAAGGCTACCCAACACATTTGACCCAAGTTAAACAATTGAAAGGCAATGATACCAAATACTAATTGAGTGTATGTAAACTGCTGATCAACTGGGACTGTGATGAAAGAAAGAAAAGCTGAAATAAATAATTCTCTCTACTATTATTCTGACATTTCACATTCTTAAAATTAATCCTAACTGATTTAAGACATGGCATTTTTGCTAGGATTAAATGTCAGGAATTGTGAAAAACGGAGTTTAAATGTATTTTGCTAAGCTGTATGTAAACTTCCAAATTCAACTGTATTCACGTTCTAGGGCAGGAATTACACCGAAATAGGGGCAGCATTGCCCCAGTGCATTGCCCTCTGGTGCATTGCCTTACTGCTACAGTAAGTGTATTTTTCTTAATTGAAATATTATTTCTCGCTGATATGAAAGAAAGGGCATATAAGCATGTGTTTTGAAAACCATTTAGCAAACAATGATTGACGTTTCTAAATGTTAAAACACAGCGTCGGAATTGTAGTTCACCTGCAGCCAACCATGGGTGAAGCTAACCGCTGAAAACCCTACAGGATGAGAAACAAAGCAAGGCCTACCCGGGGTTCATGCCCGTTGTTCCTTTCCGCGTCACTTCGAAGACCTAACATTTTCTTCAAATATTCCGTCCTCCATGTTGAATTGAACGACCGTTGGACCTGACCATCTCCGGTAGGCTTAGCGAGGTGCAGATGACAAAAAATGGTCATAAAACCCAGAATGACACAAATAGGAGTAGAAAGAAATACTGCTAATGCATTACCGTATGATTTGATATCTCGCGTCGCATTTAGCCTAATTAAAGTTGCCTGTTCAGATGAGAGCTCGCATTTGTAGTCCAACTGTGTGTTAGCAATAATTCTTCTTTACATTCATGCTCAGATCAAGTCATTACGGTACTTATTTTTCTTAAAAACCACTGAGTAGTTTGTAACATTTCTATGCAAATCACCAGCTCCAGTCTCATTGTGTTCTAGATGAGAGAATGCGTATGTTATGCAGGTGAAGGAGGACCCAAACGCGACTTAACAGAAACAGAGTTTATTAATGCTCAAAACCGAATAACTGAAATCCTCTAGATAGTAGAGGGGAAAACAACTGGAGAAGCGGCCACAGACTGCAGGTCGCTTTTCGGGTAGGCGCAGGCCGTAGTCAACTGAGACACCTGCTCACACGCAGCGTCTGAAGAAGGCACAAAACACGACAGGACAGGGTGATACACAATCACGGCAAAAAACACGACAGGACAGGGCGAAACGCAATAACAGCATGGAATACAAAACAAGGAACCGATGGAACAGGAACGGATCACAAAGGAATAAATAGGGAGTCTAATCAGGGGAAAGGATCGGGAACAGGTGTGGAAAGACTAAATGGTGATTAGGGGAATAGGAACAGCTGGGAGCAGGAACGGAACGACAGAGAGAAGAGAGAGCGAGAGAGTGAGAGAGGGAGGGGGAGAGAGAAGGAAAGAACCAAACAAGACCAGCAGAGGGAAACGAATAGCATGGGGAGCACAGGGACAAGACATGACAATGAATGACAAACATGACAGTACCCCCCCACTCACCGAGCGCCTCCTGGCGCACTCGAGGAGGAATCCTGGCGGCAACGGAGGAAATCATCGATGAGCGAACGGTCCAGCACGTCCCGAGACGGAACCCAACTCCTCTCCTCAGGACCGTAACCCTCCCAATCCACTAGGTATTGGTGACCCCGTCCCCGAGAACGCATGTCCATAATTTTATGTACCTTGTAAATAGGTGCGCTCTCGACAAGGACGGGAGGGGGAGGGAAGACGAACGGGGTGCGAAGAAAGGGCTTAACACAGGAGACATGGAAGACAGGATGGACGCGACGAAGATGTCGCGGAAGAAGCAGTCGCACAGCGACAGGATTGACGACCTGGGAGACACGGAACGGACCAATGAACCGCGGAGTCAACTTACGAGAAGCTGTCGTAAGAGGAAGGTTGCGAGTGGAAAGCCACACTCTCTGGCCACACCGTCTGTGCCCTGTAACGGCAAAGTGCAGACCTCACCCTCCTCCAGGTGCGCTCACAACGTTGGACAAACGCTTGAGCGGAGGGAACGCTGGACTCGGCAAGCTGGGATGAGAACAGAGGAGGCTGGTAACCCAGACTACTCTGAAACGGAGATAACCCGGTAGCAGACGAAGGAAGCGAATTGTGAGCGTATTCTGCCCAGGGGAGCTGTTCTGCCCAAGACGCAGGGTTCCTGAAAGAAAGGCTGCGTAGTATGCGACCAATCGTCTGATTGGCCCTTTCTGCTTGACCGTTAGACTGGGGATGAAACCCGGAAGAGAGACTGACGGACGCACCAATCAAACGACAGAACTCCTCCAAAACTGTGACGTGAATTGCGGACCTCTGTCTGAAACGGCGTCTAACGGGAGGCCATGAATTCTGAATACATTCTCAATAATGATTTGTGCCGTCTCCTTAGCGGAAGGAAGTTTAGCGAGGGGAATGAAATGTGCCGCCTTAGAGAACCTATCGACAACCGTCAGAATCACAGTCTTCCCCGCAGACAAAGGCAGACCGGTAATGAAGTCTAAGGCAATGTGAGACCATGGTCGAGAAGGAATGGGGAGCGGTCTGAGACGACCGGCAGGAGGAGAGTTACCCGACTTAGTCTGCGCGCAGTCCGAACAGGCAGCCACGAAACGGCGCGTGTCACGCTCCTGAGTCGGCCACCAAAAGCGCTGGCGAATAGACGCAAGAGTGCCTCGAACACCGGGATGACCCGCTAACTTGGCAGAGTGAGCCCACTGAAGAACAGCCAGACGAGTGGAAACAGGAACGAAAAGGAGGTTACTAGGACAAGCGCGCGGCGACGCAGTGTGCGTGAGTGCTTGCTTAACCTGTCTTTCAATTCCCCAGACTGTTAACCCGACAACACGCCCATAAGGAAGAATCCCCTCGGGATCAGTAGAAGCCACAGAAGAACTAAACAGACGGGATAAGGCATCAGGCTTGGTGTTCTTGCTACCCGGACGGTAAGAAATCACAAACTCGAAACGAGCGAAAAACAACGCCCAACGAGCTTGACGGGCATTAAGTCGTTTGGCAGAACGGATGTACTCAAGGTTCTTATGGTCTGTCCAAACGACAAAAGGAACGGTCGCCCCTCCAACCACTGTCGCCATTCGCCTAGGGCTAAGCGGATGGCGAGCAGTTCACGGTTACCCACATCATAGTTGCGCTCAGATGGCGACAGGCGATGAGAAAAATAAGCGCAAGGATGAACCTTATCGTCAGACTGGGAGCGCTGGGATAGAATGGCTCCCACGCCTACCTCTGAAGCGTCAACCTCGACAATGAATTGTCTAGTGACGTCAGGAGTAACGAGGATAGGAGCGGACGTAAAACGTTCTTTTAGGAGATCAAAAGCTCCCTGGGCGGAACCGGACCACTTAAAACACGTCTTGACAGAAGTAAGAGCTGTGAGAGGGGCAGCAACTTGACCGAAATTACGAATGAAACGCCGATAGAAATTAGCGAAACCTAAGAAGCGCTGCAACTCGACACGTGACCTTGGAACGGGCCAATCACTGACAGCTTGGACCTTAGCGGAATCCATCTGAATGCCTTCAGCGGAAATAACGGAACCGAGAAAAGTAACGGAGGAGACATGAAAAGAGCACTTCTCAGCCTTTACGTAGAGACAATTCTCTAAAAGGCGCTGTAGAACACGTCGAACGTGCTGAACATGAATCTCGAGTGACGGAGAAAAAATCAGGATATCGTCAAGATAGACAAAAACAAAAATGTTCAGCATGTCTCTCAGAACATCATTAACTAATGCCTGAAAAACAGCTGGCGCATTGGCGAGACCGAACGGCAGAACCCGGTACTCAAAATGCCCTAACGGAGTATTAAACGCCGTTTTCCACTCGTCCCCTCTCTGATGCGCACGAGATGGTAAGCGTTACGAAGGTCCAACTTAGTAAAGCACCTGGCTCCCTGCAGAATCTCGAAGGCTGATGACATAAGGGGAAGCGGATAACGATTCTTAACCGTTATGTCATTCAGCCCTCGATAATCCACGCAGGGGCGCAGAGTACCGTCCTTCTTCTTAACAAAAAGAACCCCGCCCCGGCCGGAGAGGAAGAAGGCACTATGGTACCGGCGTCAAGAGACACAGACAAATAATCCTCGAGAGCCTTACGTTCGGGAGCCGACAGAGAGTATAGTCTACCTCGAGGAGGAGTGGTCCCCGGAAGGAGATCAATACTACAATCATACGACCGGTGAGGAGGAAGGGAGTTGGCTCGGGACCGACTGAAGACCGTGCGCAGATCATGATATTCCTCCGGCACTCCTGTCAAATCGCCAGGTTCCTCCTGAGAAGTAGGGACAGAAGAAATGGGAGGGATGGCAGACATTAAACACTTCACATGACAAGAAACGTTCCAGGATAGGATAGAATTACTAGACCAATTAATAGAAGGATTATGACATACAAGCCAGGGGTGACCCAAAACAACAGGTGTAAACGGTGAACGGAAAATCAAAAAAGACATAGTCTCACTGTGGTTACCAGATACTGTGAGAGTTAAAGGTAGTGTCTCAAATTTGATACTGGGAAGATGACTACCATCTAAGGCAAACATGGGCGTAGGCCTGTCTAACGGTCTGAAAGGAATGTTATGTTTCCGAGCCCATGCTTCGTCCATGAAACAACCCTCAGCCCCAGAGTCAATCAAAGCACTGCATGTAGCACCCGAACCGGTCCAGCGTAGATGGACCGACATAGTAGTACAAGATCTAGATGAAGGAACCTGAGTAGTAGCGCTCACCAGTAGCCCTCCGCTTACTGATGGGCTCTGGCCTCTTACTGGACATGAAATAACAAAATGTCCAGCAACTCCGCAATAGAGGCACAGGCGGTTGGTGATCCTCTGTTCCCTCTCCTTATTCGAGATGCGAATCCCTCCCAGCTGCATGGGCTCAGTCTCAAAGCCAGAGGGAGATGGTTGCGATGCGGAGCAGGGAAACACCGTTGATGCGAGCTCTCTACCACGAGCCCGGTGACGAAGATCTACCCGTCGTTCTATGCGGATGGCGAGAGCAATCAAGGAGTCCACATCTGAAGGAACCTCCCGGGAGAGAATCTCATCCTTAACCACTGCGTGGAGTCCCTCCAGAAAACGAGCGAGCAGCGCCGGCTCGTTCCACTCACTAGAGGCAGCAAGAGTGCGAAACTCAATGGAATAATCCGTTATGGACCGTTCACCTTGGCATAAGGAAGCCAGGGCCCTAGAAGCCTCCTCACCAAAAACTGAACGGTCAAAAACCCGAATCATCTCCTCTTTAAAGTTCTGGAATCTGTTAGAGCAATCAGCCCTTGCCTCCCAGATAGCTGTGCCCCATTCTCGAGCCCGGCCAGTAAGGAGTGAAATGACGAAAGCAACCCGAGCTCTCTCTCTAGAGTATGTGTGGGGTTGGAGAGAGAACACAATCTCACACTGCGTGAGAAAGGAGCGGCACTCAGTGGGCTGCCCGGAGTAGCAAGGTGGGTTATTAACCCTGGGTTCAGGAGGCTCGGCAGGCCAGGGAGTAACAGGTGGCACGAGACGTAGACTCTGGAACTGTCCAGAGAGGTCGGAAACCTGAGCGGCCAGGTTCTCCACGGCATGGCGAGCAGCAGACAATTCCTGCTCGTGTCTGCCGAGCATGGCTCCTTGGATCTCGACGGCAGTGTAACGAGCGTCTGAAGTCGCTGGGTCCATTGTTCGGTCGGTTCCTTCTGTTATGCAGGTGAAGGAGGACCCAAACGCGACTTAACAGAAACAGAGTTTATTAATGCTCAAAACCGAATAACTGAAATCCTCTAGATAGTAGAGGGGAAAACAACTGGAGAAGCGGCCACAGACTGCAGGTCGCTTCGGGTAGGCGCAGGCCGTAGTCAACTGAGACACCTGCTCACACGCAGCGTCTGAAGAAGGCACAAAACACGACAGGACAGGGTGATACACAATCACGGCAAAAAACACGACAGGACAGGGCGAAACGCAATAACAGCATGGAATACAAAACAAGGAACCGATGGAACAGGAACGGATCACAAAGGAATAAATAGGGAGTCTAATCAGGGGAAAGGATCGGGAACAGGTGTGGAAAGACTAAATGGTGATTAGGGGAATAGGAACAGCTGGGAGCAGGAACGGAACGACAGAGAGAAGAGAGAGCGAGAGAGTGAGAGAGGGAGGGGGAGAGAGAAGGAAAGAACCAAACAAGACCAGCAGAGGGAAACGAATAGCATGGGGAGCACAGGGACAAGACATGACAATGAATGACAAACATGACAGCGTACTGGTCTCATGCACTACTTTACCTGTGTAGTACACAGGCATTGTTTGGAGTAATACATTCTGAGATCAGTGACTGACGTAATATTATGTTACGTTCTCATTCATATCTACATACTATTTCCAGTTACCATTTCCATTATATTTGCGTTTGGATATCTTTAATTTGGAATCTCCCAAAAGATGCGCTCGTACACAGGTAAAGTAGTGCCGGCGCAGGCTCTCTAGATAGAAGAACAGCAGTGGTGGTCAGTGCCATTTAATAAGATGAGGGAGGACAACAACAAAAAATACATGAGCATGGCCTTATTTATATTACAGCATATTGGATGACTCTCATTCATATCCCATTCACCCAGTTCAATGTAACAGCGATAGGTTTAGGCTACTACATGATACTCAAATTTTCCCTATACCCATCATGAGGTTGCAACAACCTAGCCTATTAATGAAAGTTTACAACGTAGGGGCACACAGGTCGAGTGACAGATTTGGTGACAGACAGTGACATTCAATACCGCCTTGCACACTCTTGCCTGCATCTAGCTGATATATGGTGTACTCATTAGTCCAACAGGTATGTTTATACCCGTTTTGTTCCGTTTGCTTCCGTTTGAGAAACATTTTTCAACAGAATGAATAGACCCCTGATTACGCATAAACAGAGTTCACTCTCATAACAGCAATGTTGTATTCACTTGTGGACGTCAATGCACAACACATCAGCTGTATGTGACCAGGCGAAAAAACCTTTCCAAGCCAAACAGCTACACACAGCCTACATTGTTTTTACCATATTAGCTAAAGTAATGTCATAGTCAGCATAGCTAATAGAACTAATGTGTTAGTAAACCGGCTACAATCATTCAGTAACGTTTTTTTATTGTATTTTTATTTAACCAGGCAAGTCAGTTAAGAACCAATTCTTATTTACAATGACAGCCTACCCTGGCCAAACCCTAACCCAGATGACACTGGGCCAAGTGTACACTTCCCTATGGGACTCCCAACCACAGCTGGTTGTGATACAGCATTAAATCGAACCAGGGTCTGTAGTGATGCCTCTAGCACTGAGATGCAGTGCCTTAGACCGCTGCGGCACTCGGGAGCCAAAGTTAGTGTACAGTCAGTAAGCAATTGCACCGGTGGCAATAAATTAGTAAAACCAAAAGCTTACCTTGACTTGGAAGAGTTGCAGTGTTGTGTTGGAAAGTAATTGCCAGCTATAGTAGCTGACATAGTATCCCTCTGTTTCAGTAGGCTAAACTAGATAGCTGCATTTGCTAGCTAAGTAAGTGAAACTTTAAAGTGAAAAAAATGTTATTTGGTGATGTGATTATATTTAGTATAGTTTTATCTAAAACGTACAACTTTTTAAATGTTTTACAATTTTAATATTTATGAAATTCACTGAGGAGGATGGTCCTCCCCTTCCTCCTCTGAGGAGCCTCCACTGAAGAACACCATATATGAGACTCAAGCTCAAATTGAATAGAATTCTTACAAACTTAAGTAGTTTTAGAGAGGCATTATACTGTTTTCAGTTACGATTAAATTTCAACTAAATGTTTATTGAAGGCCTTGTTTTTAGATGTATTGCTTCCTAATGTAGGCCTATGGATCCACCTGTTGCTGGTAGGCCTATGTCCTATGGGACCATTTACAGTTTCAGGCCATTTGCTCAATCACATTAGAGAGGGCTGGTCGTGTATGTTTCGTGCTGTTGCTTTAGTTATTAGGTATTACACTCGGCTGTGTGAGTCTTTTTGACGTTTTTGCCAAGTTTGGGCGTTTGGCCCTTGTAGCTGTTAGGTTGATGTAGTTTATACATTAGTTTATACAGTTTATATAAAAAATGTTCATGCATGCCAGCAAAGCCACTACACAACACGACACTAAACAATACATTAATTGTATACTATAACGGTGCCAAACGGTGCCCACGAACTCTTAGGGCCTTCATAAAGCTATCCCAACAGCAGAGTCCTAACAGCAGTCCCAACACCTTACCACTGTTACACCTGGCTATCAGCAAAGGCTTATATGACAGTGAAACAGTTCATTCAGCCTCATTTATTGCCTTTAAAAAAACATAGCTTATATGGCTGACTCGCTTAAACAAATATGGTTTCTATTGACAATTGAGATGTACAAACTATGGCATAAGGGGACGACTAGCAAATAAGAGGCAATCTGTCATTTCGATTAAGACATTCATGAGCGAGCTAGGACGGACATAGTCAATATAACTATTTGTTCAGTGCTTTTGAAATGTACACCGACAGAATTCAGAACATAGATCGTTCTTACAGTACACCAATTCAGAACCGTAGAATAAATAAAGGGGGCACGTAAGCAGACAATGAAAGCTCTTACAATATTTGATGATGATGTTTCTCTAAAACAGGCTATAGGCTACATGGGCACCACCAAGACAGAACAGTAGGTGAAATTATGAGGGGAAAAAGGGACCAAATGATTAGGGTGAGGCGCATGGACTACTAACAGCTTACTATACAACATACACTAATTATTACTTTCTTAGCGACAGTATACATGTCTCCCTGGCATATTACATCCTTTATGCAGCAGCATTCTAGACTTTTTTGCTTCACCTAGTTGTGCTGTGCTCACTTGAATAGGAAGGTGGCGCGGCGGTCCTTCTTGGGAAAATTTTGTCATCAAATTATCTGTATTTATGGTGCTTTTAAGACAACTGGGAACTCTGAAAAAACAAGGTCGAATAATGACGTTAGTGATCTTCAGGCCGGAGCTCTAGAAAGAGGCCTTAGTTCCCGACTTGGAATTCAGAGTTGGATGACCGTTCAAAACGTATCATCCTAGTCCTAGTCAGATCTCAGTTGTCTTGAACTCAATGAAGTCTGACATTTCCCAGTTCCGAGTTTCCAGTTGTTTTTGAATGCAGCAGAAGTCATGCTGGATTGATGTTTATCCTTTTAAGCTTGGAAAAGAGACCCTTTAACCCAGACTTGGATCACACATCCACTCCACTGCATAGCAGGCTAGTGATTGCTTTGCAATGCTTGCAGTTAGCCACTGATTCCTTCCAAACCACTCATTGTTGAATTAGCGATTTCCAACTTGTGTAATGTTTATGTCCAATGGCCGATGAGTACCGATACGTTTTATCTAACATTTCTTTTCATGTGACTAGGCTTGAAAAGGATTTGACAGTAAATTGTCGACTTGATTCATGATGATAACTGCTAGCTTGCTAGCTATATTTTGAAAGTATTTTTTATTTAACCTTTATTTAACAAGGCAAGTCAGCTAAGAACAAATTATTTTTTACAATGATGGTCTACCCCGGCCAACACTGGGCCAATTGTGCGCTGCCATATGGGACTCCCAATCACAGCCAGATGTGATGCAGCCTGGATTCAAACCAGGGACTGCAGTGGCACGTCTTGTACCGATATGCAGTGCCTTAGACCGCTGCACCACTCAGGAGCACTATGATGTTGACATGATCAGTCCAATCAAAGATAATGTATATATAACGTGATTGGCCGTCATTTTATCTGTGGCCAATGACCTTGAGCCTTCTTGGATGGGCACTTCTAATGTAACTCATCACCCAAGGAGCTTGAATTTTTGAGCTCTCCCCGTAGATTTTGCGGTGACGTAGTGTCCCCATGAGTGACAGAACACTGAGCCAATCACGGTGCAGCATACCACCCTGCATACCACTGCTGGCTTACTTCTGAAGCTAAGCAGGGTTGTCCCTGGTCAGTCCCTGGATGGGAGACCAGATGCTGCTGGAAGTGGTGTTGGAGGGCCAGTGGGAGGCACTCTTTCCTCTGGTCTTAAAAAATATATATATCTCCCAATACCCCAGGGCAGTGATGGGGGACACTGCCCTGTGTAGGGTGCTGTCCTTTGGATGGGATGTTAAATGGGTGTCCTGACTCTCTGGGGTCATTAAAGATCCCATGGCACTTATTGTAAGAGTTGGGGTGTTAACCCCAGTGTCCTGGCTAAATTCCCAATCTGGCCATCAAACCATCACGGTCACCTAATTATCCTGAGTTTACAATTGGCTCATTCAACCCCTTCCTCTCCCCTGTAACTATTCACCAGGTTTTTGCTGTAAATGAGAATGTGTTCTCAGTCAACTTACCTGGTAAAATAGCGGAAAAATAATAATTATAAATACATCTAGAGAACATTACCAACCCCTATGCTCTGTATTTTCTGTTGGCTGCCCCACAACTACAGAAAGCACTGAGCTAGGCTGAAACACCTGCATTTTGGAGCTGCCTTACTCAAGAAAGCAAAAGAGAGACCGTGTTTGTATGTGGCTTTATTAACTAAATTATTTTTGAATTCTCATTGTTTTCAACTGATATGTGACACGTATTAATTACTTGCAAAACAGGCTACAACAGGTTTCCTCATGGTTCTATTTAAAGTAATGTTCTCAAATCTTTCAGAGAACGTTTTTCTGTGGGAATTTCAGTACTTTCAGTACTTTTCCTCATGGTTCTTTTTAAAGTCATGGTCTCAAATCGTTCCATAAAAAAACACATTTGAAAACATACAGTATGTTGAGCATTGGACTAATTCCATGGTTAGAGAATAGATTTGCATAGGCTTGAATCTCACTGATGCTTTGCCACAATTATAAAAAACTGTGTTTGCATGATTAATGCCGAAGCAAATGTATATTCCATGTGTCCTATCTGTACTTGGAGTTCAAACCAGTTAAACCAAATTAAGCTAATAGTGTTATTAAAAGTCTTATTCAAACATATTATTTAATTACCTTCAAATAACCTATAATTTCCATTCTAAAAATGTTAGTGAAACCTTCCAGGAAAACCTTTTGGGAACCATAATAAAACGTTCTCAGAACCTACCTGCAACCAAAACATTTTCATTTCCAGAATTTTCACTTCCGTTCACAGAACGTTTAAAAAACGTTCAGTTTTACCGGTCAGCAAATATATGGCTTTGTTCTCAGAACCAATGGGAAACCAAAAATGTACGTTCCCACAACTTCAAAGGAACCAAATGTGCTAACTGGTCCATCTGCTATCTAACTGTGCTTAGTCCTTTCACTTTTCCCTTAAATTGGTTGGACATAGTTGTGAGAGTGAGTGAGGGAGGGAGAGAGAGGGGGGTGTTTCTGTTACCTTTCCCTGCTGTAGTTTGTCATGTGAGGGAGGAATTGTATTTGGGGCAAGGTGGGGGGCTGTGGACAGAGAGGAAGTGGATTAATGGTGTTTGCAACAGGACAGGCTTCCCCTTGAAGTGGGAGACAGTGAAAGGAAGTGTCCAGATTTATGGTGGCATGGACTGGCCGTGGACGCTGCCTTCACCATGTCGGTTGACCAGCAGACAGAAGCTGAGAGGGAGGGAGAGAGAGAGAGAGAGGGGAGAGAGGGGATGCAGAGGGTGCTGTAAATCACAGGCAGAGTGTGGCTCAGACACACACAGCCAGGCCCATGCTCACAGTTCACAGGGCGATAATCACTGTGTGAAGGAAGGGTGGCTCTCTGCAGGCTGCTGCCCAGATAGAGATATACTGAGCCTGCTGTACTGTGAGGAGGCCAGATAACACAGAGAAATAGCACCTCTGATGCTCTGTTACTCCCTCTGGTCGCTGCCCAGATAGAGATATACTGAGCCTGCTGTACTGTGAGGAGGCCAGATAACACAGAGAGATAGCACCTCTGATGCTCTGTTACTCCCTCTGGTCGCTGCCCAGATAGAGATATACTGACACTGCTGTACTGTGAGGAGGCCAGATAACACAGAGAGATAGCACCTCTGATGCTCTGTTACTCCCTCTGGTCGCTGCCCAGATAGAGATATACTGAGCCTGCTGTACTGTGAGGAGGCCAGATAACACAGAGAGATAGCACCTCTGATGCTCTGTTACTCCCTCTGGTCGCTGCCCAGATAGAGATATACTGACACTGCTGTACTGTGAGGAGGCCAGATAACACAGAGAGATAGCACCTCTGATGCTCTGTTACTCCCTCTGGTCGCTGCCCAGATAGAGATATACTGAGCCTGCTGTACTGTGAGGAGGCCAGATAACACAGAGAGATAGCACCTCTGATGCTCTGTTACTCCCTCTGGTCGCTGCCCAGATAGAGATATACTGAGCCTGCTGTACTGTGAGGAGGCCAGATAACACAGAGAGATAGCACCTCTGATGCTCTGTTACTCCCTCTGGTCGCTGCCCAGATAGAGATATACTGAGCCTGCTGTACTGTGAGGAGGCCAGATAACACAGAGAGATAGCACCTCTGATGCTCTGTTACTCCCTCTGGTCGCTGCCCAGATAGAGATATACTGAGCCTGCTGTACTGTGAGGAGGCCAGATAACACAGAGAGATAGCACCTCTGATGCTCTGTTACTCCCTCTGGTCGCTGCCCAGATAGAGATATACTGAGCCTGCTGTACTGTGAGGAGGCCAGATAACACAGAGAGATAGCACCTCTGATGCTCTGTTACTCCCTCTGGTCGCTGCCCAGATAGAGATATACTGAGCCTGCTGTACTGTGAGGAGGCCAGATAACACAGAGAGATAGCACCTCTGATGCTCTGTTACTCCCTCTGGTCGCTGCCCTGGCAATCAGGCTCAGCCCCTTCGATACAAATCATTTAGGCCCTCGTCTGAACTGGAAAAATGACTCCAATTTAAAGAATGACCATTCCCTGTTTAAAGTAATTAACTCAGTGATTTTTTTATTATTTATATTCCTGGGTGTGTTTGTGTCACTCTCTTTGTGTAATAGAGAAATGACTCTCACTCAAGCCCCATTGTGTCACGTATACTCCCTCTCCGGCCTCTAGGTCATCAGGCTGCTGATTATCCCACACACCTGTCACCATAGTCTCGCGCAACTGCGCCTCATGACACTCACCTGGACTCCATCCCCTCCTTGATTATCTTCCCTATATCTGTCACTCCCCTTGGTTCTTTCCTCAGTTGTTAATGACTCTGTTTTCATGTCGGTGCGTTTGTGTTTCATGCTTATTTTATTTATTGAAACACTCACTCCCTGAACTCACTCATTACACATTGAGTCTACTTCTTTCCCGTACGGCCTGAGTGTCATTCTGCTTAAAGTTTGTGTGTGTACATGACATATTGTGTACATGGATAGGGTGGTCTCCAGTCTTATGTAAACTGCTGTGCCCACATGGACTCCTGACCTGGTTAAGCCATACATCGTGGCGGCGGCAGCCTAGCGGCAGGCCCCTTGTAGGACGTGTGCTGTTCCCAGTGTGTACACAAGAGCCCTGGTCTCCACAGGGACTGTTTATCCAGCTGAAGTCCAACAGTGTCACACTCTCTCCCAGCTGGACTGAGGGGAAATAACACACCCAGGACAAATGCAACGACTAAACACCCGGACATAGCTAGTCATCTCTGATGTTCAGTATGAATACTGTTTATGTGTTACAAATGAGCCTATATAACCTAATTGGATGAAGTGAATAGGGGGTGAGATACTGTACTTTAATGACAGTATCTGCCACCTTTCAGCTGGAGCCTATAACATAAACACGTGACAACACCTTCACCCTTCCAGAGGCCAATAACTCAATGAGTAAATCTGTCCCTCTCAAGACTGCCATCACTCTATCAGCACGCAATAATGCTGGACTCAATTCCAGATACAGTAATGCTCGGAAGAGACAGCCATTTTCCACCATGTGATAAAAACAGCATGCGCCATGTGCTGTGGAGATTTATCACGGTGTCTGTTTAAATGTAGCCAATTTCACTTAAATGCGATATTAAGGAATGATGCATGCTTCAATTTTGCAGGTTCCCACAGTGTGAAGGGATTCTCATCTGCCTGTGGCAGTATTTAAACCATATAGCCTAGAGTATGATTCAAACCCTTGTGTAGTGCCGGTGATGTAATGTTCAATATTGATAACGGCCGTGAGCAAGACGGGTTCTAATCATTTATGAAAATATTGTGCAGCCAGCGTGTTTTTCCCCTACTGTTCCCTGGCCCTGCTGCTCCGTCACTGTATCCATGAGCTCTATCTGATGGGAAGAAATCAACAAACACCTTCCCGCCTCCGATCAAATGAACTCTTGTATGAACGCAACGCTGTCAGAGAAGTGGCTCTGTGCACGCAAAGTGTAACATGCCCTGAAGTATTTGGAATGAATTGTTGCCAACACTGAATCTAAATGGATGGCATTGAATTGAATCTCTAGTATGGCATCTGTGGATCTTATGACCTGTGGATTTTCTTATTTTTCATTGGGAAAAAATGGACACACAAACTAAACTCAGGGATTAAAGAGCCCTATCGTAGTGCAGGGCGGAAGAGCCTATAATATCCTGATCTGAAAAAGACGTCTCTGACACCTGTCAGTTTGAGCTGCTCTAAATGAAGTGGATCATATTTTTTAGACAGTATAGCAGTGTCTTGGTGTATGGTACATCTTCCTGTCTCTGGCTCTAGTAACGTTGACCCCTCCAGAAGAAAGCCCTCAACGCCATCCCTAGACAAAACCCCGAACTTAAGGTTAAGGAACGTGAACTTGAAGGTTCTGTCCATACAGATCCACCCTGGGGACAGACAATTCACCAGCTCAGCAACCAGCCTGATGGTGATCCTGCACACTTTGCAATCCTCTCTTTTCTATAGCACTATTCTTTCTTCATCCCTCTCTACTGCGTGTCATTTACTAAACGTTCCAGGATTAGAATCCTTTACCAAAGAGAAATCTTTGTAACCTTTGTTAAAGATTTTTCTCCCTTCTCTAATCTGCGAACGAGATTAAAATAACTGGACTAATTTGCCTTTGAAGTTTCTAATGATAATTTGCCTCTTAGGTTTTTCTAGATCAAAAACATGCCCTTAGCTAAAAGCTTGAATATAAGTAGACTTTTATAGTTTAAACGTGCTCTTGTGCAGATTCCTCTGAATAGCACAGCACTGCTATTGGCACAGAAAGGAGCTTGTTCTGAATGGTCAAAGCACAAAGAAGACCAAAAGGATCTTGTACCATTTATCACACACTTTAAGACAGGGAGGAGGGGGGAGAGTTGTCAACGCTACCATAGCAGAGAGTGTAGTTATAGTGGTGGTCTCCCCCTAAGGCACACACACACACATGCTTTAACCCTTTACACTCGTGGGACTTGGCCTATATAGATAGGGCTAAATTGAAATGTTTCTTACAGAGGAGATATGAAAAGCATATGCATAACCATGGTAGCAATTGAAAGGGGACAGTTTGGAGATTACGGGTAAATTATTAGACCAAAGGTGAGCACACAACAGTTGACCTGACACAAGACTGAATCCAAACAATACACTGTTGAAAAACCCTTGTTGGCAATCACAGAGCTTAGACGTTTCTTGTAGTTGGCCACCAGGTTTGCACACATCTCAGGAGGGATTTTGTCCCACTCCTCTATGCAGATCTTCTCCACGTCATTAAGGTTTCGAGGCTGACGTTTGGCAACTCGAACCTTCAGCTCCCTCCATAGATTTTCTACGTGATTAAGGTCTGGAGACTGGCTAGGCCACTCCAGGACCTTAATGTGCTTCTTCTTGAGCCACTCCTATGTTGCCTTGGCCGTGTGTTTTGGGTCATTGTCATGCTGGAATACCCATCCACGACCCATTTTCAATGCCCTGGCTGAGGGAAGGAGGTTCTCACCCAAGATTTGACGGTACATGGCCCTGTCCATCGTCCCTTTGATGTCTTGAAGTTGTCCTGTCCCCTTAGCAGAAAAACACCCCCAAAGCATAATGTTTCCACCTCCATGATTGACGGTGGGGATGGTGTTCTTGGGGTCATAGGCAGCATTCCTCCTCCTCCAAACACTGTGAGTTGAGTTGATGCCAAAGAGCTCCATTTTGGTCTCATCTGACTACAACACTTTCACCCAGCTGTCCTCTGAATCATTCAGATGTTCATTGGCAAACTTCAGACGGGCATGTATATGTGCTTTCTTGAGCAGGAAGACCTTGCGGGCGCTGCAGGATTTCAGTCCTTCACGGCATAGTGTGTTACCAATTGTTTTCTTGGTGACTATGGTCCCAGCTGCCTTGAGATCATTGACAAGATAGTTCTGGGTTGATTCATCACCCTTCTCATGATCATTGCAACTCCACGAGGTGAGATCTTGCATGGAGCCCCAGGCCGAGGGAGATTGACAGTTCTTTTGTGTTTCTTCCATTTGCGAATAATCGCACCAACTGTTGTCACCTTATCATCTAGCTGCTTGGCGATGGTCTTGTAGCCCATTCCAGCCTTGTTAGGTCTACAATCTTGTCCCTGCCATCCTTGGAGAGCTCTTTGGTCTTGGCCACGGTGGAGAGTTTGGAATCTGTTTTATTGATTGCTTCTGTGGACAGGTGTCTTTTATACAGGTAACAACCTGAGATTAGGAGCACTCCCTTTAAGAGTGTGCTCCTAATCTCAGTTTGTTACCTGTATAAAAGACACCTGGGAGCCAGAAATCTTTCTGATTGAGAGGGGGTCAAATACGTATTTCCCTAATTAAAATGCAAATCAATTTATAACATTTTTGACATGCGTTTTTCTGGATTTATTTGTTGTTATTCTGTCTCTCACTGTTCAAATAAACCTACCATTAAAATTATAGACGGATCATTTCTTTGTCAGTGGGCAAATGTACAAAATCAGCAGGGGATCAAATACTTTTTCCCCTCACTGTAGGACATGAGTTTTATGATATGGAAATGTGAAAACCACATTTGGACTCACAGGTGTTTGGCTTGCTTGTATGACATCAAAGCAGTATTTATTATAATCTTCAACATATCAAAATACGTTGAATTAATTAATTTAAAGAATTTTGCTCACTCAGTCAGCAAAATATTTGATAATGTTTCCCAATTAGCGGGAGGGATGGGGGCAACTTATTGTGTGTGGTGCTCAAGTTCAGAACTCCTGTCAGTCAAAACCCATACAGCGCTGTGAAGCGCAGAGCCTGACGTCTGACGTCATGTATAGCATGTTGCTGTTCAGCCACTATGTTCCAATTTAGCCATTTATCAACCTGTATACATACGGGCACGAGTGTTAAGGGCTGCAGTGGCGAGAGGGAGAGAGAGAGAAAGAGCCCAGTGGAAGAGCCGTCTCCGTAAACAGTCAAGGGCGTGGCGAGCAAGGTTGAAGAGAGAAACGGCATCTGAAGTGTTAGGCACAGGGGACACGTAAAACACCCTCCTGAGAATTGGTATGGAAGGAGGTGAAGGGTCAGACAGCTATTAATCACGGCCAAGGAGGAGGATTAAATGGCTGGGTCACAAGCGATTGAGGCGTTTTAAAAGAGTGTGTTGTGTCTGTCTTCGATTACAGAGCACAGGCCTCAGGCTCAACAGCCATCTGAGCTGAAGATGAATAGAATATGACATTTTTACATTTTTCCTTCCCTGATCTCTACTCATCACCAACAGGGCAATTAATTGTATACAATGGTTAAACAATTAACCTTTCTATGTGCAGAATTGACAATTTGCATTGACCCCCTTTTTAATTGCTCTGACTCTCTTGCTCCGGGTCTATGCACACTCACTGGACTCTACCAACACATTCACACATACTACACTCACACTCACTGGACTCTACCAACACATTCACACATACTACACTCACACTCACTGGACTCTACCAACACATTCACACATACTACACTCACACTCACTGGACTCTACCAACACATTCACACATACTACACTCACACTCACTGGACTCTACCAACACATTCACACTACACTCACACTCACTGGACTCTACCAACACATTCACACATACTACACTCACACTCACTGGACTCTACCAACACATTCACACATACTACACTCACACTCACTGGACTCTACCAACACATTCACACATAATACACTCACACTCACACATGCATATTAAGGGTACACACACACTCTTCACATACACTGCTAGTCTTTTTATGATTTATCCTGATTGCCTAGTCACTTTTACCTCTATCAACATGTACATATTACCTCAATTACCTCCAATATCTCGTACCCCTTCCTTTTTTATTTTTGGAAAAATGTTCTTCTTTTTGAACTTTGCATTGTTGGGAAAGGGCTCATAAGTAAGTATTTCACAGTAAAGTGTACACCTGTTGTATTCGGCGTATGTGACAAATAAACTTGGATTTGAACATTACTGTGCTTTACTTTGGACCCTGTGGTCATCAGAACAGAATGTAATGTCATCCAGCAGTCATACGTTGTATTGGAATTATTATCTAAAGAGATACACATTTTCCTCACATAAGGAAGAGAGAAGACGACGTAAAACTTGATGTTTTTCCTGGGCCATGGGAGTAACCTATGCTCTCCTCTAGTCAATTTGTTTAATATATATATATTTTTTGTGGACATTATGGGTTACTGTCAAGAATCCATTTGTCTCATCATAAGATGATTGTACCAGGTTCTCTACCCCTATGTTAAGTTGACCTGTGACTCCCTCATATTCAATTTGATTGGTGGAGCTGCTGTGTATGGGCTTGAACAGGAAGTGCGTTGAGCGTAGAAGGATTTCAGAAATGCAACAGAGGTCTGGGTTGTTTTCCGGAGCCTGGAGAGAATCTACTCCCAACAGGTTCACTAGTATGTGACCTCCCACAATGCCCTGTTCAGAAACAATGGAGGCTAGGGCCAGGGGACACCAACGACATTGTGTGGGTTAAAATAGGTGTGGAACACCAATCTTAACTCTGAAGCTGATAAAAGTCCAAATACGAACTACATCTGAAGGAAATTACACAGCTATAGCTACAAGGACATGTACATTACACATTGTCCATTCAAAATAAACAGAAATCACTTCAAAGTGTAACATGGCATGGGGGAACTCTCTCATTATTCTTGTCTCACACGTTCAAGAGCACACACACACACACACACACACACACACACACACACACACACACACACACACACACACACACACACACACACACACACACACACACACACACACACACACACACACACACACACACACACACACACACACACACACACACACACACACACACACACACACACACACACACACACACACACACACACACACACACACCTTGAATTGGTGTCACACTTGCTTTTGGTTTATTGCACAACTGGCTTTGATCTTTCATGCGCCATACATTGCATTAATTATTAATCTCGCCTCAGCACAAATATGGTGAACACCTTCAATACTCAATGAGATGAGGAGAACTCTCTGCACAGGCCTACAGGGTGGCTTCAGGACTTCCTATATATAAAATGTTCCTATCCTAAACAGGGCAGGAGGGACTTGAAGGGGGGCTATGGTATTCTGCTGCCAAAACTGCCTCCAACAACTCTCTGGGTGAAACATAATCTCAAGTGAAAATGTATTTTTCACTCTTGTGAAATGTATTCAAGTACAGTACATGCTTTTCCACGTGTGCAGCATATGTGGTGAGGGATAGGATGTTGAGGCAACACAGATGCAGTTTGGATTCGGGAACTGTCATGCCCAGAACAGGATAGCAGGGGAACAATGATGGAGAAATGACCTACTTCGCTGTGCTCTAATGCAATGGGAGTTATGTAAATGCTGCATGCTGCTGTATACTGTAGGTACAGTAGCTCCGGGGCCTGTGAAAGTGTGGCTAAACTTTGATGCATCTGCAACGAATACATAGATTTTTTTATGCATTGCCGATGGCTCATGAATACTTTTGATGCCAGTGGATGTGAGAGGACAGGATAGGTTGTGGGATAATAACATACAACTTACTGCAGTGATTCCCAACCTTTCTTGGTTACTGTACCCCAAATCACATTTGCTCTGTCTGAAGAACCCACAAAGTATCCCTCGTGCATTTTACCAGTAGGCCTATGGTCTTATGAGTCTTCCCAAGTATCCCCATGTGGATAGCCCAAGTACCCCAGGTTGGGAACCACTGACTTACTGTAACCCCATCCTACCCCTTTTCAAGCCCTGACATTATTTTATTACTTCATATTCAGTTATTGTCTCTCCCTTTGATACATTAGTATAATCATTAGCCTATACTTTGAACATGAGAAATGTAATTATTTTCAATAGGCCTGTTTTATGCCCATGCCACAGCTTTGATTTGACTGGGTTAAATACAATAGGTGTATGCTAAACAACGGAAACGTGAGAATGCCTTCCTTCACGAGAAAAACATGCACTTTAATTACCTTTCCCTTGCCTCAATTCAACCTTATTTTGAGATGCCAAGTCGTGTGTATATTCGAGTTTTGGATAAATTGGTTTCATACCGTCTCAATATTCAGTTTGTAATGGACTGACGCTAAAGTGAGAGCTATATGAGGACACTTTAACAAATGTTCAGACGTTGGCGTCGAAAGTAAAAGTCCTACAAGGGTTAATAATAAACTCCCCCTTTCTCGTGTGTCGTTGCGGTTTTCTTGCGTTGGTGGGAGTCCCCCTTGCGAGGGTCCCTTTTGCAGTGCAGATCCAGTAGTTGGAGTTCTAACTAAAAAGAGAGGAGCGCAAGGAGTGAGCGCAGCTGAGTGAGCAAACAGAAGTAGAAACATTAGGTGAATTTTGACACTAACGAACGTCGTTTTTGAAAGACTGTCACTTTTACTGCCCTGGATCCATCTTTCCAGCCTTGTAGAATAACGCCCTTGTTTCCCGCCTGAAAACTCACACGGTCGTGTCAGCTGGCATGAGCTAACCCACCAGACATGGAAACCAAACCTTTCTTGTCATTGGGTAAGTTTTTGCTCTTCGATTTTTTTGTTATCTCAAGATTTGAGTTTATAATGTTAGTTACAACGTTCAGACTCACGCAGCGTTTACGAGTGATAGTCTCGTTTATGCACTGTATTTTGAAGCTTCAGAAATGAGTAATTACAGTCAGGTAAAATAAAAGTCATGTTTAGTCTACGTTGTGCACAATATATGGAAAGAGAGACTTCTTGTTTGGAAGTTTTCAAGAAATGTTTCACGGTATGTTTCACAAAAAACTTGAGTCGCGTCAGGCTTGTCAAATACTACAATTCACTCTCGTGTGCCACTGCTATCTGTCCTGATGACATCCGCCTGATTAGGGTGACATCTCATTCAGAAAAAATCATACTCTCTCTTTCAATAGAGTTCATATCTGAATATTCTGCTAATATTGTCCATTTGATTCGATTTTTTTTACGAGATAGGCTACTATCTAAAATCGAATTTACACAAAACCCACTCGAGCATTCATTTTACATACAGCCAACTGTCCCAGGGAGACAAACCTGGCTAAATTACGCTACATTGCGTATGCACTTGGGGACATAGTATATTAAATACTTAAAAACCTAAAGTGCAGTTTTATAGCTAATTTCGTGCTATTTTACTAATTTTGCCATGTGGCTGAGAGAAAATGTTGCTGTTTAAAGCTTCGGAATTATTGAAAGATGGGCAAAATTTGAAATATATGTTTTGATAGACCAAAGTATGAGCTATCACACCATGTAACAGAACAACCTATTTCATACAATGCAACTAACTGGATTCATGTCAACTCCATCAGACACCATCAAAGGCTGAACTGGACAAAGGTTTACTGAACCAGAATATAAACACAACATGTAAAAGAGTTGGTCCCATTTTTCATGAGCTCAAATAAAAGATCCCAGACATTTTTCATACCCATAAAAAGCATATTTCTCTCCAATTTTGTGCACAAATTTGTTTACATCGCTTTTATTGGGCATTTCTCCTTTGCCAAGAAAATACATCTACCTGACAGGTGTGGCATATCAAGGAGCAGATTGAACAGCATGATCATTACACAGGTGCAACTTGTGCTGGGTACAATAATAAAACCTACAGTTTTGTCACATAACACAATGCCACAGATGTCTTAAGTTTTAAGGGAGCGTGCAATTGGCATGCTGACAGCAGGAATGTCCACCAGAGCTGTTGCCAGAGAATGTCATGTTCACTTCTCTACCGCCTCCAACGTCGTTTTAGAGCATTTGGATGTACGTCTAACCAGCCTCACTTCCGCAGACCACGTGTAACCATGCCAGCCCAGGACCTTCACACCTGGCTTCTTCACCTGTGGGATCGTCTGAGACCAGCCACCCGGACAGCTGATGAACCTGTGGTTATGCACAATCAAAGAATTTCTGTACAAATTGTCAGAAACCATCTCAGGAAAGCTTGTCTGCTTGCTTGTTGTCCTCACCATGGTCTTGACCTAACTGCAGTTTGGCGTCAATTTCATTGGGCAAATGCTCATCTTCGATGGCCAATAGCACGCTGGAGAAGTGTGCTCTTCACTGATAATTCCCAGTTTCAACTGTACTGGGTAGATGGCAGACAGCGTGTATGACGTCGCGTGGGCGAGCGGTTTGCTGATGTCAACGTTGTGAACCAAGTGCCGCTTGGTGGCGGTGGGCATAAGCTTCGGACAACGAATACAATTTGAACACACAGAGACACCGTGACGAGATCCTGAGGCCCATTGTCGTGCCGTTTATCTGCCGCCATCACCTCATGTTTAAGCATGATAATGCACGGCCCCATTTTTCAAGAATCTGTACACAATTCCTGGAAGGTGAAAATGTCCCAGTTCTTTCATGGCCTGCATACTCACCAGAAATGTCACCCATTGAGCAAGTTTGGGATGCTCTGGACGTGTATGTGTTCCAGTTCCTGCCAATATCCAGCAACTTTGCACAGCCTTTGAAGAGGAGTGGGACAACCTTCCACAGGTCACAATCAACAGCCTAATCCACTTTATGTGAAGGAGATGTGTCACACTGCATGAGGCAAGTGGTGGTCACACCAGCTCCTGACTGGTTTTCTGATCCACACCCCTACTTTTTTAAAGGGTATCTGTTACCAACAGATGCATATCTTTATTCCAAGTCATGTGAAATCCATAGATTAGGGATTTGTGTATTTCAATTGACTGATTTCAATGTTGTGTTTATATTTTTGTTCAGTATAATTGTTTAAATGATTGTCCAACAAGTGTTTAAAAGCCTTGATTGTTTAATTCTAACATTGTTATTCAAATATGTCATACAAATCTCCAAACTTCTTTTTGTTTTGTGTTATAGCACTATATAATGCCCCAGGGCTAATTTATTTAGCATTTTGGCATGTTTTTCTTGATATATTACACATATTACATATTACAAATATGACACATATTACACATATTACAAATTACCAACATTACACATATATTACACATCATTTATATACATCACAGAAGACTGAAATATAACAAAACCGTTTTACATAGAAACACCAGATTTTCGGACGGGTTTTTGAAATAATGTTGATTAATTGTGAAATTATGACAAATATTAGTAACATTCCAAACATGAGGGCACTACATGGACAATTTGGTTGTTTGACTGCAGGAAAGAGTTAGACTAGCCACTGACTGGAGTTGACAACAGATACAGACATATTTCCAAATAAAAGTTCAATACAAACATTTGTAAAATATGGAAAATGATTCATTTGAAAATCCCCAATAAAAACATAACTTTACTGACCATGAGCGGTCTTGTTGCACTACATATGATGTGGACATGAATATAGGGTCCTTATGGTGAAGCTCATTCCTGATTCATTTAGGATTTTAGACAAATCTGAGTTCACCAAATCCCTGGACACATCTTTCAGGAATCACATTTTTGAGAGAAATATTATTTAAAGTCACAGAGGGCTATTGCAAGAAACTACATGAGATGTTTTTTTTTGTGTTAATGTGTGACCTGCTCTATCATAATCAGTCACATTGACCCCAAAACACACAGTTTTCTACAGTGCTGTAAAGAGGAGAATGCTAGCTTTCTAATGAGACCAATATGATCTCTACTCCAAATATCAAGCGAGTTACATGCCATTTACATGCCATATACATGCCAGTTACTTTTAAGACATTTATTCAAATAATTAATAACAGCTATTTACTTAATACAACACACAATCCATGAAATCCATTGACGTGAGTGTCTGTGTTCTTCACACACACACACACACACACACACACACACACACACACACACACACACACACACACACACACACACACACACACACACACACACACACACACACACACACACACACACACACACACACACACACACACACACACACACACACACACACACACACACACACACAGTCCTCTAGTTTTTTCATCTTAGATTACATTTGGATATAAGGCTTGGGAGGATAAATAATGAATCAATAACCACGTTAAATAACATCTCTTATAAATACGTCACAGATAATGAGTATTTATGTTCTTAAGCAACCCTCTCACAAACCCAGGTCCTGCATACTCTGTATGATAGTCGTACAGAGTAAACAACATCTGAAAAGAGCTGAAACAGTGAAGGGGATAGAGGGGTGAGCACTAAAAGCAGTCAGAGTAATCTCTGGGGTGGCAGGTGAAAAATCTGTCTGTGCACATGAGCAAGGCACTCAACCCTAATTGCTCATGTAAGTCGTTCTGGAGCGCTTTGGTAAATGACGTTAATGTAAAATGTTTCTCAACTAAAATGAGAAACATTAAACAAAATCTGACCACACGTCAGCAGAGAGGAAGGACTTACAGTCTCTTTGGATACGATTTGTGTGGACTTTCGTTAGAGTCTTTGCTGCTGGTCCACTGGCTTGAGCTGACGAACGTTTGGTACAAATATTAGTGTCAAGATTCAGGAAAATGATCAGGCATCAAAGCTTTTACTACTTGTACCACACAGAGGACTTGGTCTCAAATGTCGGTAGCACCTGGATGTCTGCCCTCTTGAATCCAAAGATCTGTCCTGGGAGCGGCTTCGCTTGGACATCAGCGACGTTGACGTAGTGGACGATTCTCTGAATATCCTTGTAGGACAGCACCCGTTTGCTGGCAAGACGACTGCCACGCCTCTTCTTCCTGGGAGCCATACCATGTTCCTTGTAGAACTTTCACTGCAGTCAGTTGTTTTTGTAGAAATACTCAAATCAGAAAATAAAATAAATAATAAATAAGCAGCCTAAAACTCATACTTTCTTAAAAAACTCATGAACCTTTTCATGCTGTCGCAGTCCCAATAACAACAGAAAACATCAAGTTGTATTACTCTAAAGAAAACTTACCCGTGTAGAAACTTGAATGTATCTCTGTAGATTTTCTGACTATCAAGGAAACAATGTCCTCTGATGTTTTGTTTCTTTTTGTTTGCTCATTTCCTTGCAGAGGTTAATGGAACCAGCCAACTTGCCAGTGAGCACTAGATGTTATTCATCTGAAAACAAGACAAATAACAATATATAATTCTTTAACATTCAGTCATCTTCATAATATATTCTAGCCAATACATTTTCAAGTAACATCAACAACAATAACACAGACAAACTAAACATAACCTGCACTCATTGAAATGCATGGATGAATCCCCCCCCCCACACACATACAACACACACCACAAACAGTACACACATGCAAAAGACACACACACTTTTACTAGTAGTGTTAATGGGTCATGTTTGATATAAAGGTATGTGATAACTTTATTGATTGCAATTTCATGCATTTATGTAATAGGACAAATATAAGCACCCATGCTTCCACCCACCACACACACACACACACACACACACACACACACACACACACACACACACACACACACACACACACACACACACACACACACACACACACACACACACACACACACACACACACACACACACACACACACACACACACACACACACACACACACACACACACAGGTCCAATTAATTACTAGCTACATAGCTAGCTTGGTTGCAGGGGCTACACATCCCCCTCTTCTCTCCCTCTTTCTCCCATGCCAAACGTTAACTCACTCATACACACACACATACTTGGCTTTAATACACAAACTAGCTAGCTACTTGTGCCTCATCACACACAAACACTGACAGATAGACAGACGCAGAAACACACATACATTACACACTCACAGCCAACTAAACTTGACTAATAGTTTAATGGCAAGCACTTACCATTGGCAGTGGTGTAAAGTACTTAAGTAAAAATACTTTACGTACTACTTAAGTTGTTTTTTGGGGTATCTGTACTTTACTTTACAATTCATGTGCTTATCATGAGAACATCCCTTGTCATCTCTACTGCCTCTGATCTGGTGGACTCACTAAACACTCATGCTTCTTTTGTAAATGATGTGTTGGAGTGTTCCCTCATTTACTTTTGATACTTAAGTATATTTAAAACCAAATACTTTTTGACTTTTACTCAAGTAGTGTTTTACTGGGTGAAATACTTTTACATTTTTTATGAAGGTATCTTTACTTTTACACAAGTACGACAATTGGGTACTTTTTCCACCACTGACCATTGGTGAGTTAATTAATCTGGTCACGTCTCTTGACCATCTCCTCGGGGATAAAAAGCAAATATCCGGGGTTCCCATCGTTGGACTTGCAAGTGCACCTGAACAAGCAAGCCTTTTCAATGTCTTGCTCAGTATCACTGACATATTCTCCCTCGACCGACTGAAACACCGTAACTAACAGATCCACCATTAACGAGTGGTCTTCCTTCGGTTGCCTTCAGGGCTCGGCCTCGACTTTGGTGAGCTCGCCTGAGTCGTTGTCTGTGCTGCCTGCGGAGTCGCTGATGGTAACGCTCTCTGGCTCAGCGTCAAAAATTAGTCACCAATAAGTTGATGCCACTGATTGGGAAAATCCTCAGATTGAATAGCCTATTGTAGCTTGATTCAAATTATATAGTTAGCTACCTAGCTAGTTTGTACTGTAATTACAGTTTTTTTCAACTGCTTACACACGTTTTCAAAGCTTTCTCCTTTTTTTCAAAACTCTACACACAATTCCCAAAACTGCACACACAAAATGCAAAATGCCTACTTCAAAATGTAACACTGCATTCAAAATGCCATAAACACATGTCAGAATGAAGCATTTGCATCAAATGGCAAACACTGCTTTCATAATAGTACATTTTTGGATATACCATGTAAACACTGTTGTTGTAAATCTAAAGCTCTTTGGTCTTTCATAGGCTTATATCTACATTTCAGTACAATGTTCTACAGTGAAAGTAATCTGCTGAGAGGGGTAACAAGTACACTGTAAACACCAATGCAATGTAGAAACAGAAAATATTTAGTCGGCCAAACATTACTGTTGTATACAGTAGCATACAACAAAATCATAAACATATGTAAACCAAAAGTATATTCTTTAGAATACAGTAAAGAACACAATTGTATGTGTGGGGTCCTGGGGGGACAGTCCAGGAATTGGTAGGGGGGGGGCAGTCACCAGTGCTAAGCTACCCTTCATCTCTTCTCCGGCCTGGGTCTGGCCACAATACTTCGTCCACATCACAAGATACGCTTTCTCTTGCCAAACATCGAGGGAAGTATCTCCTAGCATGGCGTATACCAACCTTGGACAGAGGCAACCTCTATGTCCCCACATGCGTCCTCCATTGCATGGAAAAGCGGCATGCGGGCATAGGGTTGGCGATCATACACTTTCCAGCGCCGGACTGAGAAGAATTCCTCTATGGGATTTAGAAAAGTTGAATATGGGGGTAGGTACAAAACTACAAATTGTGGATGGGTGGCAAACCGGTTTTGGACCAGAACAGCCCGGTGAAAACTAACATTGTCCCATAAAACCACAAATCTAGCAGGCTCCTGATCTGGATCAGGGACAAGCATTGTGTAAATTGCATCCAGAAAAGTGAGCATATGGCCGGTGGTGTACGGACCCAGTGTGGCATTGTGATGGAGGACCCCGTTTTGAGTGATGGCAGCACACATAGTTATATTACCCCCACGCTGTCCGGGGACGTTGGTAAATGCCCTCTGTCCTATTACATTTCTGGTTGAAGCCAACCTCATCCACATAAATTAATTCATGGTGAATTACATGGGCATCCAGCGCCAATACTTTCTGTAACAGACAAAAGGATATACAGATGAGTAAATATGGTATGTCTGAAGTACTGAAGTAGTGTTGCATACATACCTCTGCAAAGTCATGTCGCATATTCTTGACTCTGTCAGAGTTTCTCTCAAATGGCACCTTGTAAAGTTGTTTCATAGTCCCTCGGTGCCGTTGGAGGATGCGTTGTATGGTGTGACAGGCTTACAGCATTGATGTTGTTAAATATGGTGTCATTCTTCAAGATATGCTCTCTTATCTCTCGAATCCTAATTGCATTGTTGGCCAAAACCATATTTATAATTGCAGTCTCTTGTACATCTGCAAACAAGCGTCCTCGTCCTCCATGATGTCTTTGCCTTTCCACTCTGTACAGAATTCAAACACAGTATGTGTTCAGCATAGGAACTGTACAAAAAAATGTAGTACAGCATGATAACCAACCTCATTCATTCAATGCAGTGCAGTAAATGGATGGCTTAGAGTTACAAATGTGTATGCAATACTATGTAGTCAAATGTTTTTTACAGTACATTACTGTAATGCTAAAATAGTCATTATATAGTTGCATACCTGTTCTCATTTCTGAAGGTTCGAATTATGGACGCCACTGTAAATCGACTCAAGTTGGGCTCGACTCTCAGTCCAGCCTCTCTCATGGTCAAACTGTGGTTGATCACATGATCAACAAGTGTCGCCCTAATCTCATTAGAGATGGCTCTCCTTCCTTCTCTTCTTTGCCCTCGTCCTCTTCTTCCTCTTCCTCTTCCTCTCCCTCCTATTCCTCTTGCTCTCTGTCCATTGTTGGCATCCATTGTTCAAAACAGGTAATCTGACCTATGACCTATTTATAGGCCTATACTACAGTAAAGCAGTGATTGTTAAGCTATTAGTGTTTGTACATATTTGCACATGTGAGGAGTGTGTGTGGTGAATAAGTGTAGCATTTTGATTGGTTGTGTTTGGAAAAGGAAAGCAAGTCCCTTCCTGTTAGATTTTTGTGTTTTAGATAGAGAATTGTGTGTAGTGTTTTGAAAAAAGTGTTTTATGCAATTGACAACTGAGTCAAAGGCTGAGAAATAGCTTATGGTTTTGGATATTTGGTGTGTAGTTTTGCACTTTAAGTGAGAGGTTTCAAAAATCGTGTGACATGAAAAGATTTTGTGTGTAAGCAGTTGAAAAAAACTGTAATTCATGATTTAATAGTGCAAATTAGATAGTGCCGCGAAAACCTGATGATGTGATGTGTTACAAGCAATCTTCCACCGAACCGATGTGAAAGTGCTCTGTTGCTATGTTTCATTTATAAGTAAAAAAAAAAAATTTATTCTCTGGAATTGGCAATAATACATACAGATTATGAAAGCAAAACAAATATTTTATTCATAAAATGTAACATTTTGAAGCAATTAAGTAATGATTATAAATGTAGTTGTAATGCCCCTAGACTTTTTCCACATTTGTTGTGTTACAGCCTGATTTTAAAATGGATTAAATTGAGATGTTATGTCACTAAAGGCGCTAAAGTAATACAGCAAGAAGTGTGGCAAAGCAATTCACTTTTTGTCCTCAATACAAAGTGTTATATTTGGGACAAATCCAATACAACACATTACTGAGTACCACTTTCCATATTTTCAAGCATATTGGTGGCTGCATCATGTTATGGTTATGTTTGTAATCGTTAGACTGGGGAGTTTTTCAGGATAAAAAATAAATAGAATGGAGCTAAGCACAGGCAAAATCATAGAGGAAAACCTGGTTCTGTCTGCTTTCCACCAGACTCTGGGAGATGAATTCACCTTTCAGCATGACAATAACCTAAAACACAAGCTCAAATCTACACTGGATTTGTTTACCAAGAAGACAGTGAATGTTCCTGAATGGCCGAGTTACAGTGTTGACTTAAACTACTACTACTTGAAAATCTAATTTAACAGAGCTTGAAGAATTTGAATAGAATAATGGTCAAATGTTGCACAATCCATGTGTGGAAAGCTCTTAGAGTCTTACGCAGAAAGCATCACAGCTGTAATCACTGCCAAAGGTGCTTCTACAAAGTATTGATTCAGGGGTGTGAATACTTTTGTAAATTAGATATTTCTGTATGTTATTTACAAAAAATGTGCAATAATGGCTAAAAACATGTTTTCACTTTGTCATTATGGGGTATTATGTGGTGATGGGTGATAAATACATCTGAATTCAGGCTGTAACACAACAAAATGTGGAAAACTGTAAGTGAAGGGGTATGAATACTTTCTGAAGGCAGTGTACTGTATATTGAAATAGTGTTGTCACGATACCAGCATTTTTACTTTGATACCGATATCAAGTTTAGTATCCTGATACTTGATACCGAAATGATACTCAGTACCAAAATGATACTCGATTTTGAAACGATACCATGGCAAAAGTCACAGAATTACCACTGGGCTTTATTATTTTAAACATTCACCGGTATGTTGATTACTGGGAGAACAACTAAATATCAAATATAATGTATTCTATTCTATATTACATTTCTTTCAAAAATAAAACACCATATTAAATAACAGAATATCTCAAATTGTCTTTATGCCAAACCATATATGAGTCTCGGAGCATACAAAAGGATTTTACAGTTACATCTAAACTGTTATACATGTAATGTCATTCATATCAAGGTTAATTTGCTTATCTATGTCCATAATATTGGATCTAATGACATTCATTAGACCTCTAATTCATTATTCATTACAGCAAAATAATTGAATGTATTAAATTAATAGTTTAGTTCCAAAACGGCATAAAAATTACACTTTGAAGCTCTTTTCTGAAGCTTCTATATTTCAATAGTCTACATACTATAGAAATACAATGGATTTTACACCGCATACTATTATTCCCAGAGTGCATTTCAACTTCCATGGTGCAATGCTCTGCCCCGGAGCTGAGTTGTCACTAGTTATCACAGCCACAAAGTCAAATGGCTACAAGTAAAAATGTATAAGTAACAAAATAGCTTTTTGGTCTTCATTTAAGGTTATGGTTAGGCATAAGGTTGAAAGTGTGGTTAAGGTTAAGGTAAGGTTTAAAATCAGATTTAAAGAAAAGTATTTGTAGAAATGTGACATACACCTGTATTCGGTCCTATGTAGTAAAATTTGAAAAATGTGTTTTTTTTACATTGGATAAAAGTAGAGACATTGCATATCATACACTGCAGTTGAGGAACAATGGGAAAGTAATTCTGCTTTGAAAGTTGATTAACTTGTAACCCCACTTTTGAGAAAATGTCCCTTCAATGCTTCGTTACACCTACTGGAGAGCTCTACTTTGTCTAAACCCATTCAGCATCGTAAGCTCTTAAGCCTTAGCCCCACCCATCTCTTTAAGGATTCAAATGTGAGTCCATGTGCTAAAAAGAGTGAGTTGTGTAGTAAACAACCAACGTTTTCAAGACTAAAAGTGGTGCAAGTAGTAGTCTAAAATAAGGGAAAACTCCAGGTAAAAATACACTTTCTTGTCCTTGGCCTATATCCTAATCTGACTTTGGTGCAGGTCATATTGTTCTTCACATTACAGTCTCTGGTAAACACACACTGTGTCAAATCAGATCTATGTTTATTTGCCACATGCACCGGATACAGAAGGTGTACAGAAAGTGTCCAGATAAAAATATTTCATCAATATTTTATAATTATTAGATGACGGTTACCCAGACACACTTGTCTAAATTGATGGTTCATGTGAAATAAATGCTATAACCACCCCTCAGCCACATCTAGCTAAGTGGATGGGTCACTGTAGTCTAGACATGTACACATGTTCATGAAATACAATAGATGGCCACGTAATTACCTCCAGACACATCTGGCTAACTTGATGGGTCATGTAATCATCTGGCTAAGTGGAATCTTTGGTTTAGAAATGTAGCTAGCTAGCTAAATTAATAAACCGGCATAATTCCAACTCATACTACTACCAATACAAATATTGCCATAGCTGTAGTATAGATCTGCAGGTAGCTAAAGCAAACCAACTAGGTTCAACGCTAGCTAGCTAAACTTAGGGTATAACTAGAAATGTAAATGGGTTTCTGATTCGAATAATATTACTCCACAGATCATACCTGTAACGACGTTCGTCTGTTGAAAGAAGAGAGTCGGACCGAAATGCAGCGTGTTGGTTACTCATGAATTTAATGAAAGAAATGACAGTACATGAAATAACTGAAAGACGAAAACAACAAACGGAACGTGAAACTAATTACAGCCTATCTGGTGAATACTACACAAAGACAGGAACAATCACCCACGAAATACAAAGCGAAACTATGGCTCCCTAAATACGGTTCCCAATCAGAGACAACGATAAGCACCTGACTCTGATTGAGAATCGCCTCAGGCAGCCAAGCCTAACAACACCCCTAATCAGCCGCGATCCCAAATAATACAAACCCCAAAACGAAAAACAACATATAAACCCATGTCACACCCTGGCCTACCCAAACATATAACAAAAACACAAAATACAATGACCAAGGCGTGACAATACCAGCAAGCTAATGTTGGCGACCTTGATTTACAATGAAAACGACTTTCTGACAAAATGTGAAATTTCTAATATCTGAAAATGTAGCTAGGCTGTTACCCGTATATTGTACATAGATGAACGCTTCACGGCAGACTGGAACCATTTAACTCTGTTTTGTTTGTAGCTACCTCTTGTTTGGCCAGCATTGTATCAAGTCACTCCGGTTCACACTGACCATGGCATGTGCAGAAAGGTTCCCATAACAATTTTTTCAACTGTGCATGTGGTAACTATTTATGACACCAGGGCTGCTGGTAAACGTGAAGTACTCTAAATGTATTGCTGTCATAGCTAAGTTATCAGTGCATTTCTTTTGGGTTGTAATCATATTATAATGCTTACATGAATGTCGCTCAAAATTATTTGAATTTAGTTGCAAATAGAATAACGTTACAATGAAAATATCACGTGTAAAATAGTTTTTATGTCATTTTGGAACTAAAACTCCCTGCACTGCTTTGCAACACCTTTTGCATGGTTGTTTTGGCGGGCTGGCCTTCATCATCTGCTCTGTAAGCAAAGTATTCCCATAGTTGTTTCGGCGGGCTGGCCTTCATCATCTGCTCTGTATGCAAAGTATTCCCATAGTTGTTTCGGCGGGCTGGCCTTCATCATCTGCTCTGTAAGCAAAGTATTCCCATAGTTGTTTCGGCGGGCTGGCCTTCATCATCTGCTCTGTATGCAAAGTATTCCCATAGTTGTTTTGGCGGGCTGGTCTTCATCATCTGCTCTGTAAGCAAAGTATTCCCATTGTTGTCAAGGCGGGCTGGCCTTCATCATCTGCTCTGTAAGCAAAGTATTCCCATAGTTGTTTCGGCGGGCTGGCCTTCATCATCTGCTCTGTAAGCAAAGTATTCCCATAGTTGTTTCGGCGGGCTGGCCTTCATCATCTGCTCTGTAAGCAAAGTATTCCCATAGTTGTTTCGGCGGGCTGGCCTTCATCATCTGCTCTGTAAGCAAAGTATTCCCATAGTTGTTTCGGCGGGCTGGCCTTCATCATCTGCTTTGTAAGCAAAGTATTCCCATAGTTGTTTCGACGGGCTGGTCTTCATCATCTGCTCTGTAAGCAAAGTATTCCCATAGTTGTTTCGGCGGGCTGGCCTTCATCATCTGCTCTGTAAGCAAAGTATTCCCATAGTTGTTTCGGCGGGCTGGCCTTCATCATCTGCTCTGTATGCAAAGTATTCCCATAGTTTGCTTCTGAAACGGGTTTTGTCATCAAGTTCCGGGCGTGACGGTATGATGTTTTCGTTAGAAGAAGCCATGCTGTCAGCATTTTCTCTCATCTCGCTTGCTTCTCAAAAGTGGCTCGCACTGTGTTTACTGCATGTGCAAGAGCAAGTAGCCTGGCGAGCTTACTACTGCCACCTTGAGAAGATTCAGACAAATAACTCGACAGACTCGATCCTCTCAGTTCGTATATGACGTGAGACACATTTGGCAAAAGTACGAAAGTAACACAAATTCTAGTACTGAACAATTTTTCATGTTCTAGTATTGAAAAAGTACCGAAGTTTCTTTATACCGTGCAACACTATATAGAAATGTATACTCCATGTTTTTTATTCTAATGAGAATGTCACTATTTCATATTTTTCTCTGATATATTGCAGTTCAGAATTATGTTCATTAAAAATATTGCTTCAGCGCAGGTACCTTTTTTTCATTACACTTAATTATGATGAAAATATTATTATGATGACTATAATTTGAATTATTGTTATTATTATCTTATGGGGTAATAATAATAATAATAATATATGCCATTTAGCAGACGCTTTTATCCAAAGCGACTTACAGTCATGTGTGCATACATTCTACGTATGGGTAATTAGCTATATACAGTACAGCCTAGGCCTGTTATCTTTTTGTCCCAAAATATGGGAAAACAACTATAACTATAATATTTCAACATATCATGTGGATCTATAGGCCTAGTTCTTTAAAGTCTTTACACTTACAGACACTCACAGTGTAAATGATTAAAACCCAGCTACTGCATGTCTGGTGAACTGTATAGAGCACAACTTGTCCCCTGTAGGAGAGACATAGCCCGAAGCTGTAGGCAGCCGTGTTATTGTGACTGCAGGTCTTTCAGGGGCGCCTCATGTTACAACTTGACACGTATCAGCAGCCCCCCCCCCCCGCCCACCACTACCAATCTGCACAGATGAGAGGCACAGGGACTTCTGGGATATCTCTATCTGATTACACACCTGATCACTGGCACTGTGATCACACTGGCCTTTATGTGGCTTATCAGACATATGGAACATCTCACCATGCCAACTTTCACGTGGACATGACAGGTTACTGTTTTATATTTTTTATTTTTCTTATTGAACATTTTTTTAACTAGGCATTTAACTATAATATATAATAATAATAATATAATAATAATAATATATGCCATTTAGCAGACGCTTTTATCCAAAGCGACTTACAGTCATGTGTGCATACATTCTACGTATGGGTGGTCCCGGGGATCGAACCCACTACCCTGGCGTTACAAGCGCCATGCTCTACCAACTGAGCTACAGAAGGACCATGACAGGGACCATTACAGGCCTACTATAGTTTCCGTGTCTCCGTGTTAGAATCATTGACAGTATGATTTTTTCGAAAATGTTTACAGGCCCAGCATAGCTTGAAGTCTGCATGTGTGTTGTAATAGCAGTGTAATAGAAGTGTAATAGCAGTGTAATAGCAGTGTAATAGAAGTGTAATAGCAGTGTAATAGCAGTGTAATAGAAGTGTAATAGCAGTGTAATTGTGTATTATTAATCAGCATCTTTCTATGCCTCTTTAGTACAGCTGAGGTTCTAATCATTCCACACTGTTTCAACATCCTGTATCAGCATGCCATTTGTCGTCAGTTCTTGATTTGTCGGTCCGTAACTCTGGATTTAAATCCCCGCTAATGCTCTGATTGTTAATTGTCCACTTCAAGGACACCACTAACTCTGATAAGCCCTTGAATGTATTGAGTAGTTGCTCGCTCTGTGTAATTATCTAGAGTTGTCTTGCATTAGGATTCAAAACATGCCACTGTTTGAAATACCAGTTAGAGCATTTTACAGTTATGGATTGATTGTTGGCTGTGGTGATGACCTCCTGCTATTGGCACGGCATGTTCTATATGCTGCTAACTAGCCACTGGAGCCTGGTTTTTATGTTTTTCTCCCGCTTCACTTAAAGCTGTAAATATTGGAGCAGTGACATTGAAAACAGACGGAGCGTCAATTTAGTCAGAGGAATTTGAGTGTGGCCGTCACAATAAGCCAAGAAACCATGTATTAAAAAGGATAGTGTTCTTCGCCAGCTCGGATGGATTTTGGGAGAATGGGGTGTATTATTAAACAGAGGAAATGACGTGGTCGTAAGTGGCCTGGTTGTCTTCTCCATAGGCGAAGAGAGCAGATCTAGTAATACCTGAGATGTACTGCAACTATGTTATGACTACAGACAACTAAGGATAACCGTCCTCATTTAACCTAATGTATCATGTAACATGAGGGTTGCTACACTGTTTCAAAATTTTAATGGGTTTTGTTGTTTGGTTGCTTGTAAGATGGCGGCAACAGACATAGCAGCTCTGCTTCTAGCTCCTATGAAACTTTGCAGTATTTTGTTTTTTTGTGTGTGTTTTTGACAAGCATTTCACTACACCCGCAATAACATATTGAATATGTGTATGTGACCAATACAATTTGATTTGATAATGGAACTGACTGAACTTAAATAAGACTGCAGAGAGAGCTGACACAGGTTCAGAAAGTAACATTTCATTAAATAAGTGTTGGTGAAGTATTGCTTTTAGCATGGCAGTGATGGTGATTGTGATGGTGAGACAAATATAGAGGCACTCTAAGGGATAGGTTAACTTTTCCTCTTTCTATTTGGTGGAACCAGATTGGACAGGGACCTTTTGGTGGAAGCCAGAATGGCGTTGGCCTTGGTGTTATACTCAACCCTGACTGCAAACCTAAAGAAAACATAGTAGTTTGCTAAATAAAGTTGAGCTCAACAATGTCTGGTATGGTCATTATTGATGAGCTGGTTTTATAAGTGTGTCCCACCACCTGTTACTGAAGTTGTTTGTCATTCCTAGTACCTCTACAAGTCAAGGGTACACACTTTATTGTTCTTATGTATGTTTGGGGGTAGCCTATTTTAGGAATAGAAGGTAACCCCCGCCCCCTCGTCTTCCCACCAGTGAAGTTCATGGTCTTTGATGAGAACGTTAGGGGGGGGTGCAGGCAGAGGGTGGGAGACTGCAGGCTGCGTTCCTCTCCTGGCAGTAATTCAGGAACAAAGATAATAATGGGAGTGGGTGTGTCTGGTAGGGGGGTGGTTGCGTAGGGGGGGGTGAAGGGGTGAGCTCTGCACCGCCAAAACGCCTTGGACAACTTTGTCTTTCACAGCCGTCCAGTGTTGTGTTCCTCATGTGATGCTTTTGCTTTCCTTTTGAGAGGGGGCTGCAGCTGTCATTTTTATTGGAAGAGGTTTATAGTGAAAGTTAACGACTTAAAGTGACAGCTCTCTCTTTCTCCCTGACCCTCTCTTCCACACGCCCCCTCAAGCCTCACTACTCCTTCAATTCAAAGAAAATGTTCTCCCTTTCCCTGCCACCCCTCCCCCCTCCCTCCCTGCCGGCATCAGAACCAAATGTACAAGACAGAGAAAAAATTGAAACACAATTATGAAATTAAAACGAAAATTCGAGTTACTTTTTCAAACGGGAAGCTAAGTGCCTTGGAAGTCTAGACTGCCACTTTTCATAGGATATAGTGTATGTTCTGCTGTGCATTAAGCATTAATGTTCTGCTCTGCTGGCAGTAAAAAAGGAACTGACTCTGGGAGAGAGAAGCTGTGCACCTCCATGCTGATGATCATATGCTGTATCACCCCAGCCCCAGCCTGTTTCTGCTTTCAGAACAATACTCATCACAAACTGGGCTTCAGACAGAGGTTCATGGCAATCGCTCAAACAGTTGATTATTTGTGTTTAAGGTAGTAGGAGAGGTTTATTGATAAGGGCTGTGCTGAACTTTGAACCTTAAACCTTGACCCCTGACCCCTGCGTGCTTTATCATTGGAGGAATTTTGCTTTGGGCATTCAAGCTTTTTTTTAATACCATTCAGCTTTTACCATTCTAAGACCATTCCATTCATGCTGAAATGCTCTACTGTGAATCTATTCCAATAGAGTATTCCTTTTCCTGCACTGCAGGACACGTTCTGGATGCCCACCTGTCTGGCTGATTTGCAGGCTGAGTGAATGTGAGAATGTGTCTGTTCCGTTCTGTGGGACTGAGAGTATTCAGGATGCACACAGCCACTCTTTTGAAGTCTCTGTGGGGATTTGACCAGATCACACTCATAATTCGCACAGAGAGAAAGATCACTCTGCCCCCCTACCCAGAGATCCCACGGCTCTATACTGCGAGGAAGAGAGAGGGGGAAGGGGGGGGGGAGAGAGTCAGAACACAGTCCACTAGAGTATTATGGTTAAACCTCCATCAAGGACTAGGGAAGAAAAGAGGAGTTGTTGCTGGCCAACTTTACCGAACTGAACATCTCTTGAATTGCGCCCTGAGTTGAGTAAAATAGCTTGTAACACTTTATTTCACAGTGCTTTAATACAGGAAAATTGCTTGGAAGTTTAGTCAGTAATAATGTTGTGATTAAGTCATGAGAACTGGTTTGGTTATCCACAATGGGGCCGATTGAGACTTAGGAATTTAAGCCTTTCCTAAGCACACCTTTCGTATGCACTTTTCAGTATTTGGTAGTCAGACTTACCTTACTTAGTCACAGGTGTGGCTCCCTTGCATGCTCTGAAGAAATGTCATTCAACAGCTGAAAACCCTCAGACTTGCTGGCCAACAGATTTTCTCATGGAATTTTCATTCAATAGGGTATTCAGTACATTTATCTTAAATACAGTGTTCCTTTTAGTTCGAATTATGTCAACAGACACAGTAGAATCATTTTACAGATAATTTATCCACAGATCAATGAAATAAATCTAAATATATGAATATTTGTCTCTGTTTCTGCACCAATTGGTAGATTTAAAAATACTAATGGTTAGGAAAGCATTTCCGCACAAAATAAAGATAAATGGGGATTGATTCATTTTGACAATTGCCACATTCAGTTCTTCAACCCAGGTTAATGTTGGAAGATTAGTGTGCATAGAATTATAATAGGGAGAATAGTCTACAATAGTAGGTTATACCCTCGCCTATTGCCTGCAGGGCCTGTTTCCCTGGGGCCTGCTGATGTGCCCTCCGGGAGACGGTAAAAAGGCTTCTGATTGTATAACGATTCAAAATCCAATTGCGGGAAATAAATAGCTTTGGAAGCAACTACTGTTGTTCTCAATTTTATGTGGGTATATTTTTTAAATATTGAGCTCAATAGCAAATATTTTCCAACCGAGATATTTGACATGGTTTTAAGACACGAAGCATGAAATGCACAATTGCGCATTGGTCATTGCATTTGCATAGGGTAGGAGGCTACAACTGCAAAGTATTTTTTAAGACATAAAGTGTACAGTTAGAGTAAGTCATGACTAATGTGTGGGCTAATATGTTTTGAGTTTTCACTTCCTCATGTGGTGAATTAGCCCCAAAATAAGTGAGCCTATGATATTAGTACACATAAAGATGTAGGCAAATTCATCTCTATTCATCTCTCTAAATTCTATCTCCACAATTCATGACAATCACTGGATTAGGTTGCACATCAAAATATCTTATTGAATCACCTACCATCTCAGTAGTCTATTACACAGTCTTAAGCACTGTGAATGTCTTTATAAGGTGATTTAAAAAATCCCTGTTTTAGGTCAGTTAGGATAACCACTTTATTTTAAGCATGTGAAATGTCAGAATAATAGTAGAGAGAAGTATTTATTTCAGCTTTAATTTATTTCATCACATTCCCAGTGGGTTAGAAGTTTACATACACTCAATTAGTATTTGGTAGCAATGTCTTTAAATTGTTTAACTTGGGTCAAACATTTCGGATAGCCTTCCACAAGCTTCTCACAATAAGTTGGGTGAATTTTGTCCCATTCCTCCTGACAGCTGGTGTAACTGAGTCAGGTTTGTAGGCCTCCTTGCTCGCACACACTTTTTTAGTTCTGCTCACAAATATTCTATATGATTGAGGTCAGGGCTTTGTGATGGCCACTCCAATTCCTTGACTTTGTTGTCCTTAAATCATTTTGTCACAACTTTGTAAGTATGCTTGGGGTCATTGTCCATTTTGAAGACCCATTTGCGACCAAGCTATAACTTCCTGACTGATGTCTTTAAAAAAAGAAGAAGTTTTTTTATTGAATATCCGAAACATACAATATACTCGCAGTGAAGCCGCTCAACAACTACATCATACCAGTCATCCAACAGATTCCCATTCAGAGCGACACACAGAAGCATCCAGGGTCAATGCCCTGCTCAAGCGCACGTTGACAAATCTACCACCAGGCCAAAACGTAAAATTGAACCCTCCATGACCCCCCCACAGTTCTCCAATAGCTGTCCCTCAACCATTTGAGACCCCTCCCACAGTCCCCCCAGGAATAAAAATAAAAATACAATTAATACCATTCCCCACCCCCAAGAACCCCCCAATGCACCAACAATCAAGAGAATGAACTAAAGAGAAAAAAGGAAAAGATAGAAGAAAACAACAATGCTCAAAAAAATTATAAAACAATGTAATAACTTTAAAACAAAGGACATCAAGGACAACGAAAATCATAACAGCAATGCCAACTGTATATGTTTGTGTGCATGTCTGGCACTATTACATGTATGTGTGTGTTCTTGTATGTGTTTATTTGAATGAGTGTGGGTATATGCATGTGTACAAACACCTGCATGGCATCAGCCTCAGGCAAACCGGCATTAGTTGTAAAAACACTGCCCCTCAGTGTCATTCAAACTGACTTTTTGTCATGTTTTATTTTGACGTGGACTTTTTTACTTTTATCTTTGACCATGATTCTATCTCCCACACAGCAACTCCACTCCCAGTTGTCTCCAATTCCACATCCCAACCCTTAGCTTCCCTCAGCCCATCCCATCTATGTCTGCTGGTCACCCTCAGCCCATCCCATCTGTCTCTGCTGGCCACCCACTTCGGGTTTCTATGCAACACATATCTTTCAACTATGCTGTGATGTTTAATGTACAATTTCAATCTATCTAAGCGAATAGGATCCACAGATTGCGAGTAGAAGATAAATACTTTTATTACATGCTGACCAGACCGGACACGTCGCAAAATAAATGTAGAAATGCATGTTATTCAATTATTGCACCCACAGTGCTCGCGTGCACCAACGAGCGTCTGCGTTGCCAAGGGCTAAAATAGAAGTCATTCCTATTTCTGAAGCAGATTGCGCTGCAAGTCCTGCCTCTCCCATCTCCTCATTGGTTTATAGAAGCAGGTACCCACGTGCCATCTCCTCATTGGTAGTCGTGGTAATATAATGAAGGTTTAGATGTGATTACCATATAAGTTAAACGATGAAAAAGCCCGGAAGGAGGAGAGATGACTAGAAACAATTCGGTTGGCCGTTTTATGTGTGGATTAATTGTCGGAGTAAAATAACAGCTCAATGTTTATATCCCAGGACAAATTAGCTAGCAACAGCAAGTTTCCTAATAGGACAAATTGACGTTAGCTAGCAAGTGCAAGCTATCTAGCTGAATTGCCATACATGTTTAATGCTTTTCGACCTGTCCCCAAATTAATGTCAGAGTTTGTTTTGATATTTTAACGTGCGTGTCGTGATCGCGTTTGGTGTGGGGGGGGGCAAAATACATTTATGCACGGTATCGCACGGTGGCACATGCGCACAGCCGGTTTGGGTTCCGTGTAAGAGTATTAGTATATTAGTAATTGACTGTACCGGTCTCTCCAAATCTCCTAACAAACAGTACTATTTCTAGGGTCAATTTTCAGCTATTCCTGAACCTGAGACCAGAAACAGGCTACCTGAGGGCAATACCAAAATAAATGGCCTATTGATTCTGTATCCTCACAACAAAATCTGCAGAGCTTCGATGACTTTTTGCCCCAATGACTGATTTCTTGAGATGCTGCTTCAATATATCCACATACTTTTCCTTCCTTATGATGCCATCTATTTTCTGAAGTGCACCAGTCCCTCCTGCAGCAAAGCACCCCTACAACATGATGCTGCCACCCCAGTGTTTCATGGTTGGGATGGTGTTCTTCGGCTTGCAAGCCTTCCCCTTTTTCCACCAGGCTAGAGGACATTTCTCCAAAAAGTACGATCTTTGTCCCCATGTGCAGTTGCAAACCGTAGTCTGGCTTTTTTTTATGGCGGTTTTGGCGCAGTGGCTTCTTCCTTGCTGAGCGGCCTTTCAGGTTATGTTGATATAGGACTTGTTTTACTGTGGATATGTCACGCCTTGGTCATTATATTTTGTGTTTTTGGTATATGTTTGGGTAAGCCAGGGTGTGACATGGGTTTATATGTTGTGTTTCGTATTGGGGTTTGTATTAATTGGGATTGTGTATGATTAGGGGTGTGTCTAGTTAGGCTTGGCTGCCTGAGGCGATTCTCAATTGGAGTCAGCTGCTTATCATTTAATATTGTTGTCTCTGATTGGGAACCGTATTTAGGTAGCCTGAGTTCGCGTTGTATTTTGTGGGTGTTTGTACCTGTCTTAGTGTTGTAGTCACCAGATAGGCTGTAATTAGTTCACGTTCCGTCTGGATGGTCTGGAGAAGAGAGGAGGGGATAGGGTCGAGCATTCAACACCATAGTACCCTCCAAGCTCGTCATCAAGCTCGAGACCCTGGGTCTCGACCCCGCCCTGTGCAACTGGGTACTGGACTTCCTGACGGGCCGCCCCCAGGTGGTGAGGGTTGGCAACAACATCTCCTCCCCGCTGATCCTCAACACGGGGGCCCCACAAGGGTGCGTTCTGAGCCCTCTCCTGTACTCCCTGTTCACCCACGACTGCGTGGCCACGCACGCCTCCAACTCAATCATCAAGTTTGCGGACGACACAACAGTGGTAGGCTTGATTACCAACAACGACGAGACGGCCTACAGGGAGGAGGTGAGGGCCCTCGGAGTGTGGTGTCAGGAAAATAACCTCACACTCAACGTCAACAAAACTAAGGAGATGATTGTGGACTTCAGGAAACAGCAGAGGGAACACCCCCTATCCACATCGATGGAACAGTAGTGGAGAGGGTAGCTAGTTTTAAGTTCCTCGGCATACACATCACAGACAAACTGAATTGGTCCACTCACACTGACAGCGTCGTGAAGAAGCGCAGCAGCGCCTATTCAACCTCAGGAGGCTGAAGAAATTTGGCTTGTCACCAAAAGCACTCACAAACTTCTACAGATGCACAATCGAGAGCATCCTGGCGGGCTGTATCACCGCCTGGTACGGCAACTGCTCCGCCCTCAACCGTAAGGCTCTCCAGAGGGTAGTGAGGACTGCACAACGCATCACCGGGGGCAAACTACCTGCCCTCCAGGACACCTACACCACCCGTTGTTACAGGAAGGCCATAAAGATCATCAAGGACATCAACCACCCGAACCACTGCCTGTTCACCCCGCTATCATCCAGAAGGCGAGGTCAGTACAGGTGCATCAAAGCTGGGACCGAGAGACTGAAACACAGCTTCTATCTCAAGGCCATCAGACTGTTAAACAGCCACCACTAACACTGAGTGGCTGCTGCCAACACACTGTCATTGACACTGACCCAACTCCAGCCATTTTAATAATGGGAATTGATGGGAAATGATGTAAATATATCACTAGCCACTTTAAACAATGCTACCTTATATAATGTTACTTACCCTACATTATTCATCTCATATGCATATGTATATACTGTACTCTACATCATCGACTGCATCCTTATGTAACACATGTATCACTAGCCACTTTAACTATGCCACTTTGTTTACTTTGTCTACACACTCATCTCATATGAATATACTGTACTCGATACCATCTACTGTATGCTGCTCTGTACCATCACTCATTCATATATCCTTATGTACATGTTCCTTATCCCCTTACACTGTGTATAAGACAGTAGTTTTGGAATTGTTAGTTAGATTACTTGTTGGTTATCACTGCATTGTCGGAACTAGAAGCACAAGCATTTCGCTACACTCGCATTAACATCTGCTAAACATGTGTATGTGACAAATAAAATTTGATTTGATTTGATTTAAAAACATATACCAAAAGCACAAAATATAATGACCAAGGCGTGACAGGATATAGATACTTTTGTACCTGTTTCCTCCAGCATCTTTACAAGGTCCTTTGCTGTTGTTCTGGGATTGATTCGCACCAAAGTATGTTCATCTCTAGGAGACAGAACGTGTCTCCTTCCTAAGCGGTATGACGGCTGCGTGGTCCCATGATGTTTATACTTGTGTACTCTTGTTTGCACAGATGAACGTGGTACCTTCAGGTGTTTGGAAATTGCTCCCAAGGATGAAGCAGACTTGTGAAGGTCTACAATTTATTTTCTGAGGTCTTGGCTGATTTCTTTTGATTTTCCCATGATATCAAGCAAAGAGGCACTGAGTTTGAAGGAAGGCTTTGAAATAAAAATACAGGTACACCTCCAATTGACTCAAATTATGTCAATTAGCCTATCAGAAGCTTCTAAAGCCATGACATAATTTTCTGGAATTTTCCAAGCTGTTTAATGGCACAGTCAACTTAGTGTATATAAACTTCTGACCCACTGGAATTGTGATACAGTGAATTATAAGTGAAATAATCCGTCTGTATACAATTGTTGGAAAAATGAGTCATGCACAAAGTAGATGCCCTTACCGACTTGCCAAAACTATAGTTTGTTAACAAGAAATTTGCAGAGTGGTTGAAAAATGAGTTTTAATGACTACAACCTAAGTGTATGTAAACTTCCGACCTCAAATGTATATATATATATATATATATTGTGTGTGATGCTGCGGGACAACAGTTAGTGGCACCAGTGCCACCAGGGGAACATTTTAGTCTAGGGCCCTGTCAAGGGGGGGTGCTGTTGGGAAGAGAATCATGCGATTGGATGTTATGCATAAAAATGCACATGGAAGTCAGTGATTTATTTTTACTATAGGTTAGTGAGGTAATACAAATGTGATGTGACTAAAATTAAAGGGAATTGTTTTCATCATTTTGACAATAACTAGACTAAATCATTATTCAAGTGACAAAAATGTGACTCAGACAATAATATTTTAGTCAAAATGACCAAGACAAGACTAAATAAAAAAATGTGTGCCAAAATGAACACAGAAACACAGAGAGCAAAGTTAATATAAATGGAATTACGTTCCATTTACGCACGTTTAACTCGGGTTGGAATTCCCCCAATAGAAATTACTGTAGAATTCAGATTTCTTATGATCCTTCATGATCTGATATCTTCCTACTGTACTTCTGAGCTTCAAGTACACTGATCAAAAACACAACTGATGATTTCTCCCATTTAAACCATTTAATTATAGGCAGTTTAAAACAAGTATTTGTATATGCTATTCCAACACTTGTGATACAGCACTGTTATACTGTGGTTAAAATGCAAATCAATGTTTTTGAGTGTTTATCTACAGTGTAAATCTGGTCAAGCTACAGTATTACGAGTCGATCTGTGATGGAGCGTTTGAAGTCTTTTCTCTCCTTCAGAGAATGAACAAGAATTAAATTGTACAGTTCACACCGCTGTGAGGTGGCCTAGGTGCCCCCCCCACACACACACACACACACACACACACACACACACACACACACACACACACACACACACACACACACACACACACACACACACACACACACACACACACACACACACACACACACACACACACACACACACACACACACACACACACACACAGGAAGAGACAGAAATAGAGTTTTATGGTATTTCTATGAGGCGTTTCTTAGACATAGAGGTGTTGGGACTTCCCCCACCTCCAGTCTGCAGCCGCGCTACTACGTCTCTCACCTCAACAGGCGCCAGCCGATGATCAGTGTGCTGCACGCCGGAAGCCCACAGTAGCAGCACAGTGTTTAAAACACACTGCACAGGTTACAGGAAGGTGCCATGATGTTCACCCCCAGCCAAGAATCAGATAGGTGGAAAGAAGTGGCAGACGGGTTTAGCAGCAGTGGTGTAAAGTACTTAAGTAGTACTTTACAGTATTTTTACTTAAGTCATTTTCTGGGGTATCTGTACTTTATTTTACTATATATATTTTTGACTACTTTTACTCCATTATATTCCTAATGAAAATAATGTTTTTTAAAAACTTTATACATTTTCCCAGACACCCAAAAGTACTCGTTACATTTTGAATGCCTAGCCGGACAGGAAAATTGTCCAATTCACGCCCCTATCAAGAGTACATCCCTGGTCATCCCTACTGCCTCTGATCTGGCGGACTCACTAAACACACATGCTTCGTTTGTAAATGATGTCTGAGTGTTGAAGTGTACGACTGGCTATCTGAAATTAATAAAAAAACAAGAAAATGCTGTCGCCTGGTTTGCTTAATAAAATTAATTTGAAATTATTTATACTATTACTTTTAATTTCGATACTTATTTAAAACCAAATACTTTTAGACGTTTACTCAAGTAGTATTTTACTGTGTGACTTTCACTTTTTCTTGAGTCATTTTCTATTAAGGTATCTTAACTTTTACTCCAGTATGACATTTGGGTACTTTTTCCACCACTGTTTAGCAGTGTAGGGGCACAGTGCATGGGCACACACAAAGTTCTATTTACAGTTTTTCTCAATTGCTAAAACACTAAAACCCATTGGCTGAACAAAGTTATCAGTTGCCCGGACTCATTTAGCTAATTATGCAGTCTGTTGTCAACACCTTAAACCATTTCACATGGTAAAACACAATTTGCAGATCTCAATTAGACTTTTCAGCAAAACTCTAAACACATTCTCATTCTCAAAACATATTCTGCACTCTAATGCACATGTCATCCATACTGGTAAACACAAGTGGCAACAATCAAATACAAATAGAGAACATATGTCATTGATTGAACACAACCACTCAAAATTGATTTAACCTGTTTCAAATGATGCGACACAACCAATATAAGCCAGTTCAGAGAGCAAACATGTTGTTAAAGGTGGGCAGGAGAAAGTCTGAGAATGGATACTGTAGTACAGCGCATTGTAGGCTGTATACTGTACAATGGACAAATTGTATGGCCCTGAACATTGTGCTTTCCATTTATTAACAGTACTGACTGCTCAATAGATGTTGACTGGTTGCAGGTTCATATCAACAAAGAACAAGAATTACAGTATCACAGAGACAAAGGACAAGTGAGATGCAGGGTACAAGATGCAGGGTACAGTACTGCAAAAATAGGGGTACAAGGAGGAGGAAGAACAGAAAACAAAATTGCAAAGAGCAAAGCAGAGTAGTAATATCTGATCAATTTTGAGCTACTATGATAGAACATGTTTTCGTTCATCAAAAGACAATGATGGAAAAATATTCATATTTTTTTAGATAAAATTTTTACTTCTCCCTGAGAATTGTATGTTTGAACAATGTGTTTTCTATTTTTCGGTGTATTGTTTACTGACTGCTTGAGAGTGTATATAATTTTGATCACTTTGTTTATGATTTGAGAGCAGTGTTTGATTTTGAACACAGGTACAGTGGGGCAAAAAAGTATTTAGTCAGCCACCAATTGTGCAAGTTCTCCCACTTAAAAAGATGAGAGAGGCCTGTAATTTTCATCATAAGTACACTTCAACTACGACAGACAAAATGATAATTTTTTTACTCCAGAAAATCACATTGTAGGATTTTTAATGAATTTATTTGCAAATTATGGTGGAAAATAAGTATTTGGTCACCTACAAACAAGCATGATTTCTGGCTCTCACAGACCTGTAACTTCTTCTTTAAGAGGCTCCTCTGTCCTCCACTCGTTAGCTGTATTAATGGCAACTGTTTGAACTTATCATTATAAAAGACACCTGTCCACAACCTCAAACAGTCACACACCAAACTCCACTATGGCCAAGACCAAAGAGCTGTCAAAGAACACCAGAAACAAAATTGTAGACCGGCTCCAGGCTGGGAAGACTGGACCTGCAATAGGTAAGCAGCTTGGTTTGAAGAAATCAACTGTGGAAGCAATTATTAGGAAATGGAAGACATACAAGACCACTGATAATCTCCCTCGATCTGGGGCTCCACACAAGATCTCACCCCGTGGGGTCAAAATGAACACAAGAACAGTGAGCAAAAATCCCAGAACCACACGGGGGGACCTAGTGAATGACCTGCAGAGAGCTGGGACCAAAGTAACAAAGCCTACCATCAGTAACACACTACGCCGCCTGGGACTCAAATCCTGCAGTGCCAGATGTGTCCCCCTGCTTAAGCCACTACATGTTCAGGCCCGTCTGAAGTTTGGTAGAGAGCTTTTGGATGATCCAGAAGAAGATTGGGAGAATGTCATATGGTCAGATGAAACCAAAATATAACTTTTTGGTAAAAACTCAACTCGTCGTGTTTGGAGGACAAAGAACACCATACCTACTGTGAAGCTTGGGCGTGGAAACATCATGCTTTGGGGCGGTTTTTCTGCAAAGGGACCAGGACGACTGATCCGTGTAAAGGAAAGAATGGGGCCATGTATCGTGAGATTTTGAGTGAAAACCTCCTTCCATCAGCAAGGGCATTGAATATGAAATGTGGTTGGGTCTTTCAGCATGACAATGATCCCAAACACACCGCCCGGGCAACGAAGGAGTGGCTTCGTAAGAAGCATTTCAAGGTCCTGGAGTGGCTTAGCCAGTCTCCAGATCTCAACCCCATAGAAAATCTTTGGAGGGAGTTGAAAGTCCGTGTTGCCCAGCAACAGCCCCAAAACATCACTGCTCTAGAGGAGATCTGCATGGAGGAATGGGCCAAAATACCAGCAACAGTGTGTGAAAACCTTGTGAAGACTTACAGAAAACGTTTGACCTCTGTCATTGCCAACAAAGGGTATATAAGAAAGTATTGAGATAAAATTTTGTTATTGACCAAATACTTATTTTCCACCATAATTTGCAAATAAATTCATAAAAAATCCTACAATGTGATTTTCTGGATTTTCTTTCTTCTCATTTTGTCTATCATAGTTGAAGTGTACCTATGATGAAAATTACAGGCCTCTCTCATCTTTTTAAATGGGATAACTTGCACAATTGGTGGCTGACTAAATACTTTTTTGCCCCACTGTATAACTGTTTTGAGGCTAATGTTTCATCTTGCAAGAGGAGACAGAGGTTATGTAAATAGTGCTTGAAAATGAGGTTTTTTGTTTAATGCTTTCAGGAAATGGAGCAAGGTTTCAGAAATTGTGTTTTAGCAATTGAGAAAAACTGTAACCGCTTTTTAGCCCTGGACATAGCACATCATATGTTATCGATCTGGTGTTTTGTGTTGTATACAAATGTAGAATCTTAATTTGATCACTATTTTGTTGCTGATAATTCTCCTGCACGACAGGAAATGCAAATTTGTAGTGTATTCGAGGTTTAAAAATGCATCTTAAGTTTGCAATTTCCACTTAATGTCAGACTTGATTTGCTCTATCACATTTTTTTTTATCAAACCCTACGTATCACATATTTTAGCAACCCCTACAATAATCCACATCATAATTCACATTTCCTATTGCTGTGGGATTATTTTCCTGCTGTAGCATATTGCCTCAAATTAAGATCCCACATCTGTGGCTTTGGCATTAAGCAGGGGGTCTAGTGCAGCTGTCTTGAGTATTTTAAACAGAAATCTATAGGGATATATCTGGATTTAATGCAGAAGGAGGGAAATAATGAGTTGGGAGGTGAAAAGAGAGTAAACAGTGGAGTGAGTGAATGGACAATGAAGAGAGAGAAATGGGAAAATAGGGAAAACATTGTGTATAACGTAGTCGAGAGTGTAGACCGGTGTGTATCTACTAATTCCCAGGATTATGCTGGTGTGCTTAAACCAACCAGTCAGATTAGGGGCAATGATTGTAATTAGGATAAGCAGGATCCATTACAGAAACCACGGAAACAGTCCTACCAATAGAGACCAGACTACTTCAGTCCCTTTTTTTGTTACCAATCCATCTCACCCCTCTCCTTCAGTGGAAGTGATAGGTGCAGTGCTGCTAGAGCACAGGGGGGGGGGGGGGGGGGGGAGGGGGAGAGAGAGAGAGAGGGAGAGAGAGAGAGAGGGAGAGAGAGAGAGAGAGAGAGAGAGAGATCAAATGGCTGTTGAGTTCCCTCTTTACTCGAGTGGTGTTATTTTCCTGTCAAACAACTTGTTGTTCCATATTGTGTTGGAGACTAAATGTGTTTGGGTGACATTAAACCTGACTCATAAAGAGCCGTTGGTTGTATCAACTCCCCTCCACTGTATTTTATTTTGGTGGGAGGAAAATGTATTTTTTGGTCATATTTCAGTGAAATATCATGTTGAACAGAAATATTCATGATATTTTCTAAGAGCAGTAGCATGTCGTCTTTGATAGATCAAACAAAGCCGTCTCAGGAACACAGTTTGGAATTAAAGAGCACGTGTGTTAGGGTTTGTTATTTCAGCCTCTCAAAAAAGGCTTCAAAAAAAGAGTTGAGCGACACAGGTTTCCAGACGGGCAGGTGCTGGCCATGTCTTTGTCATTGTGTGTTCTGCACAGTGCATACATTCCCGCGCCTGCAGAAACAGCGCAGAGAAGTTCAAGTGTCACTTTTTGAATGTTTTTTTTCTGTTACATCCTGGAATGAATGACATGAGATGAGCTTGGATTATACAGGCCAGACTAGAGCAGCCGGGAGGGGTGTGTGTGTGTGTGTACGTGTGCGTGTGTGTGTGCAAGAATGTGTATGTACATGTATATGTGTGCATTCATGCATGTGTGTGTAGTGTTTGTACATGTGTGTATATGTAGTGCGAGGCCTGGTTGTGAGTGAGCAGCAAAGGGCGAGGAGGCTGCCAGTGTGAGCTGTCTGGGAAACGGAAGATCAGGGGTTGTGGTAAGGTCGTTCTCTGTGGGAGGCAGGCGGCCTCTGGAGAGACACCAGCACTTCTGCTGTTTCTGCCTCAGCGTGGACGTGAAGAGAGCGAGGAATGGGAAAACGAGAGAACAACAGTAATATCAGGGACATAGAGGGAGGGGCTATTGTTAGTAACCGTTAACTGATTCGGTGAGCTAAAAAGGGATGCTGTTCATTTCACTCTCTCTGGGTGTTTATTACAGGATCCAAGAGGATGCTGATGTGCCCCGGAGGCTACTAAACCCCTCGCTTTAAAGGCGGCATCAAGGGGCAATGTTATAAAGAAGGGGTGGGTGCACGGAGAAAAAGTCCTGGGGGGGTGGAGAGAGTGAATGAGAGAAAGAGAAGGAGGAGAGAGAGGAAGTCCTGGAAACGGTGAGCGGAGTGGAGGGAGGGGAAAACCATAGCGAGCACATCTGGAGCACTTCAGCTGAATATTTTGGCAACATCTGGAGAAATTCCCTGGAATTTAAGGGTCACCTCCTTTGATTTCCTTTTTTTCCTCCTCAGTCCTGTTTTCAGACATCCTCAAAGTTCTAGCCCGGTGTTGCAGGCACGTAAATGAAGGGGAGTCTCCCGTGGTCGCTGCACTGGTTGAGTCATTCCAGACTTTATAGTGGGACAAATTGGACCCATGTGACCAGCTCCCCTTTGTGCAAGCCTGGCTAATTAAGTGTCACAGAAGTGAGCGGGCGTCCGGGTGGCTGCGGAGCCAGACCAGACCTGGCCCGGGACCAAGCACAACTCCTCATAAAAACCTCCCTCCATCTCCTTCCCACCGTCAACATGTTTAATCAAAGCACACAGAAAAATAACCTCTTTGTTTTCACACCAGAACCAAAGCGAGGTAGAAAGATGAAACAAGTTTTGTTGATTATCAAAGGCACGATCACCACGTTTGAAACAAAACAATACCCGACTGTTGTATTGACCGTGATTTAAAAGCGACACCATTAAATCCAGGTTTATTATCATTGAAGAGGATGTACAAGGAGACGTGTGTGATCCCTCCTTTGAGGTATGAAGTCTCCAGGGACGCAAAAAAGGCCTCGTATTGAATCAACAACTTCAGACAGCAGCAGTTTTCATTGTTCTTCAGTACGGCACTGCACAACGGCCCATTAGCATGGAACATTAGCAATGCACAGGCAGGCTTTTATCCATCACATTGGTGATCATACTAGTCGTTTTCTCCTCTCATCAGTGCCAAGCCTCTGTTCATTAGTAATTAAGATTCAGGAGGGGCTCAAAGGATTGCCTCTTGTTTTCCCTGCTGTCTGCGTGTGTATGATACACATGGCTATGGTCGCTGAGAGCACTGCCTGACAGGCAGGTAGCTAGCTAGCGCTGAGGTACAGAGGTAAGTGCAGCGGTGGGGCTGATCTAAAGAGACACATCATGGTCTCCCTCTGAAGGGCTCAGTGAATCCTTGGCCCCCTGAGAGTCTCGCAGGCAGGGAGCATGTCTGATCAGAGGAGCGAGAGGGAGAGATAGAGAGAGAGAGATGAAGAAGAAGGAAAGGTGAAGGAGAAAGGGGGATTGACGGATGGATGGAGAGAGAGAGATGTGAGGGGGGAGTGAAAACCAATGCCCATATTAGGCTGTGTCCTAAAGGTACAGTACCACTCATCTCATCTGAGCTCTGCGTGGAATTACAATTTATTAGCCTCTCAGTTGCTACAAAGAGCTTAGAGATGGAAGAAGATAACCACGTGTCCTCTCTTTGTGATACAGGTATATTAGCTTGTCTACTCCAGCGTACGTCATCTCAATCATAGAAATGTAATACACATTATTACAAAGTCCTGCTCTGAAATGTATGCCATCTCTATCCCATCTCTATATCTCTGGCTCTACCTCCATCGCCATCTCTCGTTCCCCTGAATGAGGGGAAAAAACCTAGCCAGTTGGTTAATCGTCTCCCCCTCCATCTGCGCGCCAAGCTATTTTCTCTGTGTTGCTGTGCAGATGGCCTACATCTTTCTGCCTGGCTGAGCCGCCAAGCAGCGTGGACAGACCATTCTGCTCTGCAGGCGCAGCATCACTGAGCCTCCTCTGTCTGTCTGTGTGTGAGTGTGTGTGTGTCTGAGATAGTGTGTGCGTGTATTGGTCCTCTGTGCATTATTTATCCTCCTTTCCCCTTTTCCAGGTACTGTTCACACATCATGTCTACATTCATACAGTACATGCCCACGCACATGCATATCACATGCATATCACATGCACCCACAGTGGAATATCCACATCGTCTTTCCAAGAAAGGGGACGTGTCCCTAACAGCAGATGGAGACAGCAGGGGGATTACCTTTTTTAGAGTGTGGTTGCTCTGAAACACACACTGAATATGCCAAGTCCTTGTGAAAATGTCATTCCCCACCTGTGGCTTATTCTATGTTCTCCCTAGTGGCACAGCGGTCTAAGGCACTGCATCTCAGTGCTAGAGGAATCACCACAGACACCCTGGTTTGAATCCAGGCCGTATCACAACCCGGCCGTGATTGGGAGTCCCATAGGGCGGTGCACAATTGGCCTAGCGTCGTCCGGTTTATGGTTTGGCCGGTGTAGGCCATCATTGTAAATAATAATTGGTTCTTAACAGACTTGCATAGTTAAATAAAGGTTAAATAAATAAATCTATGTCCAGTTCTCTGGAGAATGACTGACCTTGTAGTGGTTGCCCTCATCTCTTTTTGATCTAAATATATTTGTTTCCGGTCCTGCTTTCTGAGAGGACCCTCCACTTCATCCTCCTAAACAGATCTGACATCCTTTCTCTCTCACTCAGTATGTGCTATTGGAGATAAGCGGTTGTCCCTTCCAATGCATATTTTGGTCCCTGACTTTACTTTTGTAGCTTGCTGCTAGGGATGGGCATTTGAAATGGTTTCCCTATTCAAATAAGTCTAAATACCTGTGTTTTAAATAAATAAATACTTTAAAAAACTTCAATGGGGATTTTCTCGTGTGACTCAGAAGAGGCAAGGCACTCTGCTTGTTGTTTCAGCACAGACTGGTTGGGGAGGGGCATGAGAGGAGCAGGGGCCGGTGTGTCTGACGTTGGGAGGGAGAGAGAGAGAGAGAGAGAGAGAGAGAGAGAGAGAGAGAGAGAGAGAGAGAGAGAGAGAGAGAGAGAGAGAGAGTAGGCAAACTGATAAACTTGTTGCTGCTATAGGTTATCTTTCATCTCATCTAGTATTGTCTGTCTTGACTGCATCACATTGGCGTAAAGAAGCTAGCTACACTAGCAAGCTAAGGTATTTAGCCAGCTAGCAAGCTAGCAATGCTAATTGAGGCTATTTTGCTGCGCTCCCCTCATCCTTGTTACAACAACTCCATTCATATTAAACAACAGCCTACCTGTTGGTTGATCATTGTAGCCTACTGCTTCTCATTTACAACTTCATTCTGTAATTGTAATTCCATTTTGCGTTGATTAGAAATCTCCCACTTCACTTGCTACACTGATGGTAGTGCTGCTTTGATTGACTGACAGTAACAAGCTACACACGTGAAAAGTGTGTCGGCTACCGGTATGTTTTTTTTTATGGGTGGCACTCCTAATAATTGTCATAAAACTGTTGTTTTATTAAAATGTCTAATGTCATAGTCTATCCTTGTATGTAGTCTATCCTTGTATAGATGATCATTACATTTTAGACAAAGCCTTTTCATTAATACGCCTATATACTTTTTCTTCTAAAAAATGAATACTCTCTCAAGTAATTGAAAACTAATGTTTATTCCAATATTCAACTAGTCGAATAACCGTGCTAATCAACTTTTTCTCTTTCTCTTCCTTCCCCCTGCAATTGTAGTCCTACAGTAAACATTCCTCCATACCCTATGACAACAAGCAGTTTGATCATTATCTGTCACTAATAGATTTGTCTGTCGCCCACCCCTAGACAGACAGACAGACAGACAGACAGACAGGCAGGCAGGCAGGCAGGCAGGCAGGCAGGCAGGCAGGCAGGCAGGCAGGCAGGCAGGCAGGCAGGCAGGCAGGCAGGCAGGCAGGCAGACAGGCAGGCAGGCAGGCAGGCAGGCAGGCAGGCAGGCAGGCAGACAGACAGACAGACAGACAGACAGACAGACAGACAGACAGACAGACAGACAGACAGACAGACAGACAGACTGTCATGGCTCAGTGATCTAAATAAGGTCTGCCTCTGAAAAAGCCAGTGACCCAACAAGCCCTAGGTCAAATCAATGACAGGGATTGTCTGCCGTTGTAAAGCTTGGATGGAACGCTTAACCATTTTTTTGATAATATATAAATACATGTAGGTTTTGGGGATGGAAATATGTTTTTAGTGTAAACTTAAATGAGTAAAACCAGATATAAAGCATGTAGAAAAGATAATGACCTATATATTTAAAAAAATATATGATATTTGAGAACTAACAATCACCAAAATTAAAGTAAAGAAATGCAGAATTGATTACGTTTGAGCAAAATAACACAGCATTTGCCATGGCGAAATGCATAGAATAGCAGGAAACAAGTTTTAAAACTGCTAAATGTTCCCTTGGCTCCATGACAGAATATGTAGAATCACATGAAATTAGCTTTAAAACTGCAACATTTTCTCTCAACTCCATGGAGAAATATGTAAAATTGCAGGAAATTGGCTTAAAAATGCTAACATTTCTCTACACTGCGCCGATGGGCCGGCTGCGCTCATTGCCATGCCCCCTGCTACACCCCCTTGCCACGCCCACCACCTAAGCCCTTTTTGAACCATAAATATCCAGTCACCAGATGTTGTGTGGGCGTTCGTTCATTATGGTTGTCCAGAATGGCTAGTAAGTACCTTCATTCCAGTGCTTGTTAGTGACCATACACCATACCATTACTCTTTGTAACAACACCCCCCCTGGTTTGGATTATCGTTAGAGTCCAAGAATAGTGCACCCACTACTCAGTCACATTTCAATAAGTTCCCTTCCACGCTCTGTTTCTGAGCTCCCTGAAATTACCATGGATGTGAATGATTGGTATTCCACAGGCCTGGCTACAAGGGATTCAGTGAGCTTATGACCAGCTTAGCCTTTAGTCTTCTGCCTGATTGGCAGCTACTGTTTCCTTTATCAGTGGTGGTGGTGGATGAGTGGTTGGGGGGCAGGTACTGGACAACCATGGCATTTGCCTTTCATGAGGTATCACCCTGCATTACATGTGCATCTTAGTCACATATATGATGCTTCACCCACAGGCGCTGAGACATGACAAACATCCTCCACCATCACTAGCATCATGGTCTTGGTGCTGTCCAATATATTTTTAGCCCCATCTCGGTTTCTTCAACTTCTGTATTGTCTCTCAATGGACATGTAGCTACAGCACAGAATCCCCCTCTCACAAGGATCTACCTGCTATCCCAAGCACCTCTGCTTCCTGTCTCTGATGTCATGTGCTTCGTTTTACCTCTTCGTGTTAGCTGAAGACACCCAATCCAATCGTATGTTTCTCCCTCTACCATTGCTGTCATTGTACATACCGCATAAAAGCTTGTTTTCTGTCTTGGCAGTGAAGATGTGAGTGACGAACGGCCATTCCATTCCGCAGCACTCTCCTCTGGGTGTGAACGCCTCTGCCACTAAACCAAGCCTTAAATTGATCTATTCGTCCTTTTTTTCTTGTCTTCTCAACATTGTGTGCTTTGTTGTGACTGTAACGAGTTATTTTCTGTGGGCATTCTGGCACAGACATTGTTCACCGCATGGCATGTCGCATGTTAACACTCAAGACCGTGGTGTGGCCCAGGTCACATGATCGATCGGCACCAGGAAGTTGTGAAATACGAAAGGGGTTAAGGGGGTGGGGGGTGGAGAGGAAAAAGGATACTGAAGAGGGTGGAATACCAGCAGCAGGAATGGCATGGATTTCCCACTAATTACCACCGCTGCTAACTCAGGAGGGAAGAATAGGAATAGCTCGCAGGCCGGTTTTGTGTGTGTGTGTGTGTGTGCGTGCGTGTGTGCGCGCGTGTGTGTGTGTATGTGTGTGTGTTTGAGTCTGCGGCTTGTGGACTAAAGTGTCGACAGTGGCATTACAGTGTGTTTGCACACCTTTTTGTCCAGCCTCTGCATCCTTCCTCCTCATCCCTTGTAGACAGCAGTCACTCTTTGTGCCTCATGTTTGAAATATGTTTTCTCGCGCTGATATACCCTTGGCTTTGTTTGTTTTTTGGAGTGTGTGTGTCCGTGTGCATGTGGGTGTGTTATAGGGCTGTCTGAGGGGCACAAGAATTGAGGAGTGTTGAAGAATTTACTCTGCAAGTCAACCTGAGAGATTGGATGTCAGCCCTTAGTAAACCCACACACATTCCCTCTGCTAGGATTGTCCGTGAGAGGGACAGGCCACTTTGGCACAGTCTCAAGGGAGAGGTTCGGCAACCATTCGGAATGTGTGGCATGTAGTCATTCCTGAAGAGCACTCCGGGATCAGGCAGGGGACCAGGGGGAGGTAAAGAAGGAAAAGGACCTAAGAGACTCTGTAACACTTCCCAATCCTACTGCACACTGGGTGGTGGGAATACAGTTCAAACAGAAATGTCCTCTCCTCTTCTCCTCTCCACTCAATACTCCCACAATCAGGAAATAGAATTTCCCTTTCATGTCAGTTGAGGCTACTCATGTTCTAGCCATTATGACCCACTGACCAGGAGATAAGGAGGAGAGATTGTGGAACAGATGAAAACTGAGTAGGGAACTAAACCCGTACAAAAAAACAACATGATTACATCACGTGAAAAAAAATCAGGTCTGAGCTTTTCTTATGTACATTTTTGACATGACTCAGACACGTGGTTTCCCAACATTTCACATGTGATATTATTAGTTTCACATGTGTGATTTTGTAACTGGCAGGATTTGAACCCAGGCCTACCACAGGAGAAACCAATGTTGTGACCATTAGACAAAAAGGGCCGACACTGGGGGTGGAAGAATCATGTATAAAACCAATTAAGATTGGGACGAAATACTAATGTCTTGAAATACAATTGAAAGGTTGGTACGGAGAGTCCTCCTATGTCTTTCCCTCTTTGCAAGTCTGTTCATTTTAACCAGGCTTGCTTACCTTGCCATATAAATGTTTAAACCGCACTATGGATTTTATCCCAATAGCCAGAAGGGGGAGATTCAGATTGAATTGATTTCAGCATTCTGTTGAATTTTCTGGCAATGGTTTTATCTGTGGAAGGATATCTATTCCCAAATATTAGAAATGGGAAATGATGGGGATTCCATAAGTAGAGATGGAATCCTCCATCAGGGTCTTGAGAGGCAATAGTAAAGTTTTGGTAAGATTTATTTTATAACTTGAGATGGAGCTGAATTTGTCCATGATCTTGGGATTGAGGGATTGAGATACATAGTCTAGATAAAGTAAGACATCATTGGCATTAAATGAGATGTGATCCGTAAAATTAAGAGATTTTGACGTAATTTAATTCGATTGTCGAACTGCCTGGACCAGTAGCTCCATAGACAATAAAAATAGTCTAGATACATAGTCTAGATAAAGTAAGACATCATTGGCATTAAATGAGATTTGATCTGTAAAATTAAGAGATATTGGTGTAATTTCATTCGATTGTCGAATTGCCTGGACCAGTAGCTCCATAGACAATAAGAATAGCAGAGGTGAGATGGGATCACCTTGCCTGCTACTTCTAGTTATTCTGAATGGAACAGAGGAGGTAGGAATGGAACAGAGGCCTGTTTTTACTATGGCTGAGGGATTGGCATATAGTATTTCCATCATATTAATGAAATTGGAAATGTCCCATATGTTCCAAAACTGAGCAAAGATATGACCATTCTAGACTATCAAAAGCTTTTTCTGCGTAGAGAGATAGAACTGCCCAATGAGCTTTGGTATTTGAGGAAGCTGGTAAGATACAACTGAAGTCGGAAGTTTACATACACCTTAGCCAAATACATATAAACTCAGTTTTTCACAATTCCTGACATTTAATCCTAGTAAAGATTCCCTGTTTTAGGTCAGTTTGGATCAGCACTTTATTTTAAGAATGTGAAATGTCAGAATAATAGTAGAGAGAATTATTTATTTCAGCTTTGATTTCTTTCATCACATTCCCAGTGGGTCAGAAGTTCACATACACTCAATTAGTATTTGGCAGCATTGCCTTTAAATGGTTTAACTTGGGTCAAACTGTTTTGGGTTGCCTTCCACAAGCTTCCCACAACAAGTTGGGTGACTTTTGGCCCATTTCTCCTGACAGAGCTGATGTAACTGAGTCAGATTTGTAGGCCTCCTTGCTCGCACACGCTTTTTCAGTTCTGCGCACACATTTTCTACAGGATTGAGGTCAGGGCTTTGTGATGACAACTCCAATTACTTGACTTTGTTGTCCTTAAGCCATTTTGCCACAACTTTGGAAATATGCTTGGGGTCATTGTCCATTTGAAGACCCATTTCTGACCAAGCTATAACTTGTGTCTTGAGATGTTGCTTCAATATCCACACATTTTGTGAAGTGCACCAGCCCCTCCTGCAGCAAAGCACCCCCACAACATGATGCTGCCACCCCCGTGCTTCACGGTTGGGATGATGTTATTCGGCTTGCAAGCCTCCCCTAACATAACGATGGTCATTATGGTCAAACAGTTCTATTTTTGTTTCATCAGACCAGAGGACATTTCTCCAAAAAGTATGATCTTTGTCCCCATGTGCAGTTGCAAACCGTAGTCTTGCTTTTTTATGGCAGTTTTGGAGCAGAAGCTTCTTCCTTGTGTCTATATAGGACTCGTTTTACTGTGGATATAGATACTTTTATACCCATTTCCTCCGGCATCTTCATAAGGTCCTTTTCTCTTGTTCTGGGATTGATTTGCACTTTTCACACCAAAGTATGTTAATTTCTAAGAGACCGAACGTGTCTCCCTCCTGAGCGGTATGATGGCTGCGTGGTCCCATGGTGCTTATACTTGGGTACTATTGTTTGTACAGATGAACATGGTACCTTCAGACGTTTGGAAATTTCTCCCAAGGATGAACCAGACTTGTGGAGGTCTACAAGTTTTTTTCTGAGGTCTTTACATTTACATACATTTACATTTAAGTCATTTAGCAGACGCTCTTATCCAGAGCGACTTACAAATTGGTGCATTCACCTTATGACATCCAGTGGAACAGCCACTTTACAATAGTGCATCTACATATTTTAAGGGGGGGGTGAGAAGGATTACTTTATCCTATCCTAGGTATTCCTTAAAGAGGTGGGGTTTCAGGTGTCTCCGGAAGGTGGTGATTGATTCCGCTGTCCTGGCGTCGTGAGGGAGTTTGTTCCACCATTGGGGAGCCAGAGCAGCGAACAGTTTTGACTGGGCTGAGCGGGAACTGTACTTCCTCAGTGGTAGGGAGGCGAGCAGGCCAGAGGTGGATGAACGCAGTGCCCTTATTTGGGTGTAGGGCCTGATCAGAGCCTGGAGGTACTGAGGTGCCGTTCCCCTCAGATGGTCTTGTAGCGGATGGAAGGTTCAGACTTTGTGAGTTGAGATTTTCCTTGGGAGTAATCCAGAACAAGGACGGGCTGCGTGCGTGATGAGTTGAACCTAGGGGGCCACCGCCTTTAATGGCACAGGCAGGATCACGCCCAGCCAGGAGGACACAATGGAGTTGCAGTAGACCTTTGGAGAGTGAGGCAAGGTCGGTCACTCTGTTGTAGAGCATGAACCTGACAGGAACGGGCCACCGCCTTGATGTTAGTTGAGAACGACAGGGTGTTGTCCATTTTCTGGGAGGAGGACACAATGGAGTTGTCAACCGTGATGGCGAGATCATGGAACGGGCAGTCCTGGAAGAGCAGCTCCGTCTTGCCGAAGTTTTCTTTTATGTCTGCCAGACATTTTCCCACCTGGTCATCATGTCAAGCAAGGAGACAGTGAGTTTGAAGGTGACTTGGTGTATAGCGAGAATAGGAGAGGGCCTAGAACAGAGCCCTGAAATACATTGAGGAGACACACCTGGTACACCTCCAATTGCTGTTTTCTCAAATTTGATGTCATTCATTAGCTCAAATGATGTCAATTAGCCTTTCAGATGCTTCTAAAGCCATGACATCATTTTCTGGAATATTCCATGCTGTTTAAAGACACAGCCAATTTAGTGTATGTTAACTTCTGTGTGTAAACAATTGTTAATCTTGTTATTGTTAAAACAATTGTTGGAAAAATTACTTGTGTCATGCACAAAGTAGATGTCCTTACCGACTTGCCAAAACTATAGTTTGTTAACAAGAAATTTGTGGAGTGGTTAAAAACGAAGTTTTAATGACTTCAAACTACGTGTATGTAAACGTCTGACAACTGTATGTTTATTTACCTTCAATCAGGGAGTCATCATTGAGACCAGTGTCTCTTTTACGAGAGAGCCCTGCATTTTATTTCATAAAATACATAAAAATCAATTACAATATGAAACAATTAAAATACAACATAACACATATTGCACATGCAAATGTATAGACTACCAGTCAAAAGTTTACACACCTACACACCTACTCATTCCAGGGTTTTTCTTTTTCTACATTGTAGAATAATAGTGAAGACATCAAAACTATGAAATAACACATATGGAATCATGTAGTAATCAAAAAAGTGTTAAACAAATCCAAATCTATTTTATATTTGAGATTCTTTAAAGTAGCCACACTTTGTCTTTCTTGAATGACAGCTTTGCACACTCTTGGCATCAACAAAAACCAACAGTCATGTAATAGACTACAGAGGTTATCTGAGGATAATAGTTTTTAACACACCGGCTTTGTTCCAGATGTACCAATTTGAGTAAGTACATTCGAGACCGGACGACAGAATTAAAAAAAAAGAAGTTTAATATCTGTGTTTATCAAAGATAGAGGGCGATAGTGAGGCCATTGGGTGACCTTACCTTTATTTAAATAAAAGTGAAATAAGTGCTGTACGTCCCTTTCAAATAAGACTTTGTGAACGGCTATGCTAATCATTTCAAGTAACTGTGGACCTAATTGAGGAATTTTCAATAGACCTCGGGAGGAATACTGTCACAACCAGGTGATTTGCCTTTATTCATGTTATGCAATGCCCTTTTGATTTCATGGCTTCCTCAGTTGAGAGAAGAGGAGTTCTTATATCTTTTAAAAGGACTCGATCTGGCATGGTCTGTATTTGCTATCAGAGGTGTACAATACTTCATAGAAACGGGAGAATCCTTGGTTGATTCATTTGGGTTCTGAAGGTAATTCACATGATTCAGATTCAATAGTTGCAATATCTGATAATTGATCATTACTGTGAAGCTTGTTTTCCAGTAGACGACTTGGCCGATTACCATGAAAGTGATGCTTGAGTCTAACTCGTGGAATGCAAGTTCTGCTCTTTAACTGATTTATTTTGTCGTTGCCTGCTCCGAAAAAAAGTGTTTGTTGAGAACGGTCTATAACGTAATTAACAACTTGTTTAATTATGAAATCATCCCTGAGCTCGCTGACTTTCCTTCCCCCAGACAGCTAAGGTCTTAACATGTGAAACATTCTCAGGGGAATATAGGAAGCAGCCGGCTCATAACTGTTGACCAAACAAAGAGAATAAAAGTAAGGATTTCAGACAGACAAATTTTGACACAAAGAAACAAGGCCCTGAAATCAACAGACTGGTCTTTACAGAGGTGTAGATAAGTCAGTCTCAGTCACAGACTCAATCTTAGTATTCTGATGTATTCTTTACCTCAATACTGTGGTGTCTGGCTATGAGCATAGGAATTAAACCCTCCCACCGCAATATGGCCATGCTCCCACATCAGTCTGGCAACGTATGGTATCTGGACGGCCCCAACGCTCATCACAATCACTCATCCTTACACATATCAATAGAGCCATTTAGATGAAACTGGACACAGAAATCTGAAGGCTTCCTCAAGCTGTGTGTTTGGAAAGAGAGAAAGAATAGAGCACTCTGTTGTATCTGGGACTTGTGTTTGCCAAGCAGCTCATACCGAATATCCACTTTACTGTTCAGCTGTAACCACTGTCTTCCTGTCCAAGATGTCCCAGTCTGGCTACGGTTAACAGTTAGTGTCATACCAGCACTCTGCGGTCCACACATTATTGAGTTGAAGCATGAGGTTTGCAAAGCTTTAAGTTGGAACTCCTTTGGTGTTTTTGGATGTGAACAGAGCTCATTTTGGTGTGGGTTCCACTCCATAATGACTGCAATATGTGCAGCACAGTCCAAGCCATTGAAAAATATCTCTAAAAGCCCAATCCATGCACTGCATTTAATGATATACTGTGTTTTTATTGTGCAGTGGATTATTGAAGCTGAAGTAGATCATTGATTTCAGTGTGCTACAGAGGAAAATCTCCATATTGTGTTGTGTTTTTACTTTGCTGCTTCCTTTACTGTCCACAAACAGAGAACAAGCTGTGCTGTAGTTGAATCAGAACTTGCTCCAGATGTTTCTGTTTCAGTTTTGGGATGTAAACCCATAGCACTTCATATCCATTAGATTTGCACAACAAGCACAACTGTAGTTTCCCACGGAATTGCAGCATCTTTCATCATTTATGCCGTCAAAGCACTTTAACTCCAAAAATACAAGCATGAGGGGAAAGTACACAGGATTTGTGGTAGAGGGCCCTGGAATGGTGCGTAGGCCTGTTTATGCATGTGTTGTGCATTTCTGCTCAAATGATACGTGTAAATGTACCGGCTGCAGAAAGCACTAACAACAACAGCAGAATGAAGAGATAATGCCAGTAAGTCTTCATGTCATGCATGGTTCCCTCTTCGCTTGGTAGATCTGGGTCAGACACTGAAGAATACATTGTTTAGGAGGGTAATAGCAGGATGTGGGTAGCAGAACAAGGTGTCCCCATGTGTATGTGGTGTGTGTGTGTGTGTCTGTGTGTGTCCGTGTGTCTGTGTCTGTGTGTCCATGTGTGTGTGTGTGTGTGTGTGTGTGTGTGTGTGTGTGTGTGTGTGTGTGTGTGTGTGTGTGTGTGTGTGTGTGTGTGTGTGTGTGTGTGTGTGTGTGTGTCCGTGTGCGTCCGTGTGTGTCCATGTGTGTGTGTGTCCGTGTGTGTCCGTGTGTGTGTGCGTCCGTGTGTGTGTGTCCGTGTGTGTCCGTGTGTGTGTGTGTCCGTGTGTGTGTGCGTCCGTGTGTGTTTGCGTCCGTGTGTGTGTGTCCGTGTGTGTGTGTCCGTGTGTGTGTGTGTCCGTGTGTGTGCGTCCGTGTGTGTGTCCGTGTGTGTGTGTCCGTGTGTGTTTGTCCGTGTGTGTGCGTCCGTGTGTGTGTCCGTGTGTGTGTGTGTGTGTGTGTCCGTGTGTGTGTGCGTCCGTGTGTGTTTGCGTCCGTGTGTGTGTGTCCGTGTGTGTGTGTGTCCGTGTGTGTGCGTCCGTGTGTGTGTCCGTGTGTGTGTGTCCGTGTGTGTTTGTCCGTGTGTGTGCGTCCGTGTGTGTGTCCGTGTGTGTCCGTGTGTGTCCGTGTGTGTCCGTGTGTGTCCGTGTGTGTCCGTGTGTGTTTGTCCGTGTGTGTGCGTCCGTGTGTGTGTCCGTGTGTGTACGTGTGTGTGTGTGTCCGTGTGTGTGTGCGTCCGTGTGTGTTTGCGTCCGTGTGTGTGTGTCCGTGTGTGTGTGTCCGTGTGTGTGCGTCCGTGTGTGTGTCCGTGTGTGTGTGTCCGTGTGTGTTTGTCCGTGTGTGTGCGTCCGTGTGTGTCCGTGTGTGTGTGTACGCGTGTGTGTGCGTCCGTGTGTGTGTGTGTTTACCGCTCTATTACGTAAATGTACTTGACCAACAGAGCAAGGTTAGGTGGTGTGAAGGGGGTTAATGAGAGATTCCTAGCTCTTGTAGAGAGAGGAGAGGGATAGATAGTGTAGTGAGTGGAGGCGTGTGGATTCACTTTAAGAAGCTAACGTGAAGCGTGCTCTAGGACTGACAGGCAGGTCGCTCAGCTACACAGCTCTGTTCTTAATGCCTGGGCTCCTCCTCACCTCTACTTCTGCCCATTCAAATGGTAATGACTTTTTAGTTCTCTGTTGATAATCTGCTCTTAATTTAGTCTTTCAGAATCGACATTCCTGCCTATGGGATGTAAGCAATAGTCGAACTTACCTGAAATGTTAATGTATCCACTCACTAGCAAAACATTTATGAAACCACAGGAACAGGCGATGTTGTTTCATTGGGTAGAACTGGCCAGTGTGTGCTTTGCCAAGGGCTGTTGACATGAGTAGACATTCTGTCATGTGAATGGTTACTGTAGAGATCCAGAGAGGGATACTGGATTTTAAATGCTTTCTTGTCTCCACTTCCCTGTCAAAGGAGCCTCTTTTCTCTTCACACAAATTTGATTATGCCGTTTGCCCAAGGAGCTCGTCGTCTGGATTCTCTTCGGCTGAGCTGAGGCCCTTGTTCCCCCATTTGCCCCAGAGGAAGTTCTGACGCGCACAAGCAGGCTTTGAATCCCCCCCTTCCCTTCTCCTCTTATTTAACTTCATTAACACAGTCTTTCTCTCTTGCTCTCTCCCTGATTTTCACTCTCTGACAATAATATCATATTTATTGTATTACTGTATACTTTCTCTTAGACAACACATTTAGAGCTTTTAATAGTAACTGTGAAATATTACTATTGAGCATTCTATAGTATAAGTTTGTATTTCAAGTTGCCTAGACATTTCCTGAACAATCAACCAGGAAACAGTATGCCTGCGTTTCAGTCTCAGACAATATCATTTTGTAATTGTATACTTTTAAGGACACAACACACTAAGAATGGTATAGGGATGAGCATGCTATTGTTTTGATTCTTCAGGATGTTACGGCATGAACCAAATACTTTTAAAAGAAACACTTTTTCTCTTGTGTTGATAGTCACACGACCTTCATAATTTAAGATCAGCTATGCAGGAAAAGTCGCAGTTTTACAAAGGTCATCATTGTCAACTCTATCTAACTACAGCTGCCTTGCAGTTTCAAATGCCACACCAGTGCAACTGCCACTTTCATTGCCCTTTGCCGGTGTGAAAGTACAGACTCAATTTGAGAGAAAAAGGAACGGCATTCACCTAGAAGCAACAACGGCTCAGCCACGAAGTGGTAGGCCACACAAGCTCACAGAACGGGACTGCCGAGTGCTGAAGCGTGTAGTGTGTAAAAATCATCTGTCCTTGATTGCAACACTCACTACGGAGTTCCAAACTGCCTCTGGAAGCATCGTCAGCACAATAACTCTTCAACAGGAGCTTCATGAAATGGGTTTCAAGTGTCGGCTGGTGTGGTGTAAAGCTCGCCACCATTTGACTCTGGAGCAGTGGAAATGCATTCTCTGGAGTTATAAATCATGCTTTACCATCTGGCGGTCCGACAGAAAAATCTGGGTTTGGCGGATGCCAGGAGAATGCTAACTCCTCGAATGCATAGTGCCAACTGTAAAGTTTGGTGGAGGAGGAATAATGGTCTGGGGCTGTTTTTCATGGTTCGGGCTAGGCCACTTAGTTCCATTGAAGGGAAATCTTAACTCTACCTACAGCATAAAATGACATTCTTGATGATTATGTCCTTCCAACTTTGTTGCAACTGTTTGGGGAAGGCCCTTTCCTGTTTCAGCATGACAATTCCATCATGCACAAATCAAGGTCCATACGGAAATGGTTTGTCGAGATCGGTGTGGAAGAACTTGACTGGCCTGCAACATCCGCACAAGAACTTCATCTGGAGCTTCATGAAATGGGTTTCCATGGCCAAGCAGCCGCACACAAGCCTAAGATCACCATGTGAAATGCCAAGCGTCGGTTGAAGTGGTGTAAAGCTTGCCACCATTGGACTCTGGGAGCCCTGACCTTAACCACATCGAACACTTTTGAGATTAATTGGAATGCCGACTGCGAGCCAGGCCTAATCGCCGACATCAGTGCCCGACCTCACTAAATGCTCTTGCGGCTGAATGGAAGCAAATCCCTGCTGCAATATTCCAACATCTAGTGGAAAGCCTTCTGGGAAAAGTGGAGGCTGTTATAGCATCAAAGGGGGTACCAACTACATATTAATGCCCATGATTTTGGTATGAGATGTTCGACAAGCAGGTGTCCATATACTTTTGGCCATGTAGTGTATGTGACCCACCGAAATAGTGTTAAACTAACACTTTTTAAAGTGTCCCAAACACTTTATTATAGCTGATGCTGTATTTTGGGGGGTGTTGTTTTAACAATGTAAGGTGTACAGACTTACTTGAATATTTCCCATGGTGCCTATCAATGGAATGTTACCGTTACCCACCCATGACTGTTTTTGTATGTGACTGAGATATGGTTGTTGCATTCATAAAATGTCTGTCCTGAGAAGGAAAAGTAAACGCTTCATAAGGATTTTAGTTATGGCCTAGTTTTTTCCCAACATTGTGTTCTGAAAATCCTGAAAGTCCTGAAGTTCTGAAAGTCACAATATGCTGTCTTGTGAAGTAATTTGTCATTCCTATTAGAACTATATTCAACAATTTGAACGTTTTCTATCTCCAACGATCTGCATTCAGAATGATTGCTATGTTGAAGAACTTGTCAAACAAAACTACCTAAACCATCCGAACTGGAACAACCCTCTCAGTAACATTCCAATAAATCCAACCACTTACAGATTGGATAAGTTTAGAATGTTTTTTAAATGTATTTTTAATCTTTGATCAATTCATGAATCAATGTGCCTGCAGAAACATGTATATTGAAACAAACTATTATAAAAAATCAACCTGCAACAAAGCATGCTGGGAAATATAATAATGAGGCCCCTCCCATGAAATTAACTCAACACATTTGAGTAATAACAACACCACACGTAGTTGATTTCACTGTGATTCAAGTAATACTTCATTTATTCACTGCAGGTGGCGTTGATTTCAATCCCACTGGTGTTAAGCCCACTAGAATCAACACTCTGGTTAAAATTAGCCCTCAGGTGACTCATGTTAACAATAGCAGTCAGTCTAGTCCGGCTAATTCATTCAAGGCAGTGCAACTGCTGGCGCCAGAACATCCCCAAACTGCTCCAGGACAAGCCCAGTTAGGAACACTTTGGATTGATCTAGTTATGTAGATCTTAACTAAGTTGGTATAGTTTTGGGGGTCCATTCATGGCTCCTTGGTTTGACATGGAATGCCGTATGAAACTGTTACGGTCCTACTGGGCCTTGTAATTCACTTGTAACCCAATACCCCAGCAGGCAACCGTGTGGGGTGACCTAACCGACTGAGACCCAGCTCTCTGGACCTACTCAGTATGACCTCTCCTCTCCTGTGATTGGCTGGTCAGGGGCCCGAGGGTCTCAGGGGTGGGTCCAGCTTGGGGTGGAATGTCATAACAGGCTAGTGTTTCCAGCACTGTGGGGGGTCCTGTTGTGTGAGGAGGGAGAGGAGGGAGACAGAGAGCCACGTAAAAGGAAACTGCTAGGAGTGCAATGTTTTGTGCCTAGAACCCCTCCAAAAAATGGCCTATTCTAATAAGCTTTGTGCGCACCTCCTTGTCTCCTTGACGCGTCAACTTCATTGTCATGATAGATCTGCACAGCTCTTGTTTTTATTGAGATAAAGAGGAGCTGAAAGTGGGGCTTTCTTCAAAGGAAGAAACGCTGCGGAGATAAAAGACATTTATTTAGCTGATGGAGCCGATATGGCGGTGGGGAAAAGGTTGGATGCTTTCCATGCTGATGATCAGCGTCTGAAAGCGAGAGGGAGGCTCTCCCTTAGAATGGACCGGAGTGGTGATGAGCGTTTGATATCCAGAGACAGGAGAGTGAGAGCTGACGGGCTCAGTCTGTCTGTCTTTTAGTCTGTCTTTTTGTCTCCAGGCTCTTCTCCTCTTGACAGTGTGTGCTCTGCTGTGATGTATGTGCTTTGATGAAGGCCCAGTCGAGCAGTGCAGCAGAGTAACTGGCAGAGCAGTAATTGTGCATAATGAGAGACTGCTGCCTGCGATTATTCCTCGAAGTGATAAGCAAACATCTGATGTTCATGGAATGTAACAGTGATGAACCTCCGCTCAGCTCTAATCACAGAACAGCACAACGTGACACACTGCACCTTAATGGACTGAAATCGGGCAAGAATAGAGTCTTTCAATTAAAGTCCCGAAAGTAGCAATCTAAACACATTCCTTTTAATACCTTTTTGGTAGCTTTTTATATTTTAGGATACAGGGCCTAATACGTACACTACCGTTCAACGTTTGGGGACACTTAGAAATGTCCTTGTTTTTAAAAGAAAAACACATTTTTTGACCATTAAACGTGTCATTGGAACACAGGAGTGATGGTTGCTGATAATGGGCCTCTGTACGCCCATGTAGATATTCCATAACAAATCTGCCGTTTCCAGCAACAATAGTCATTTAAAACATTAACAATGTCTACAATGTATTTCTGATCAATTTTACGTTATTTTTAATAGACAAAAAAAATTGTGTTTCTTTAAAAAACAAGGACATTTCTAAGTGACCCCAAACTTTTGAAAGGTAGCGTACGCTCTGCTGTTTGTCATCAATGGGAGATTGGAGAATAAGACAACAGCCTTTCTCAAGGGCACATGGGTAAAACACTCAACACTCACACACTCTAACGCAGAAGTCTCTCTGGAGCAGGACGAGAATGAAAGGAGGGATGTGCTGGAGGAGTGTATGAGGCTTTTCATTTATGTGGAGCGCCTTCGTAGAGGAGGCCGCCCATCCATCTGAAGACGGTTGAAGGTGAATGGCGTTTACGATGGTTTCCCGGGCTATTGATAGCTGCATGTCCTTCCCTGTGTGATCCAGCAAGGCCCTAACCCTGAGAGCTTGGAGAGCTGTGCTCCTCTCTGTGTGGGAAAGACACTTTTATTACATCCCTGATCCATGAAGGGCCCAACGAACTTTGACCTTGGGCTTGATCGTTCTAGTAACGGCACATGAGGAGAATGGCCATACTTTAAGAGGACTATACGAGGACTGCAGTCCACCACCGCACCCCCACCCCCTCATAAATAGCCAACATGAATATACTGTATTTCACGCGTATGCAACCAGGGCACATTACGTTTAGAGATGGATATGCGTTGCTAACCTACAGTTTACAAGTGTTTCCTTAGTGTTGGCGTGTATATGAGACCAGAGCGAGAACAAAAAGTTGTATTATTACGAATGCACATCTCCATACCTTTGTTTCATTAGCACATTGTCATTATGCCTTTGTCTCATTAAGTTCTTTCTCATTATGGCTCTTTTTCATTAGCATGGTCCTATGTAAAGACTTGCTTTCATTAGCACTGTGTTGTATAGGCTGGCTTTTTATTATAGCACTGGATGTTTAATGAGAAAACCCCCAGTGTGTTTACACTGCTCCCATCCCTGATCGCCAGTAATGATAATACTGATTGACTGTTGGTGGGGGATGTTTGAGCTTGTCCCCTGAAGACGGGATCCTCGCTCAGTTATTAAACCCAATGAGATCTCTCTCCTCCTCTCTTCATCCCTCGCTCTGTTTGGAAATAAAAGAAGAGGGGGGGAAAAGATCAAACATGCCTGTAATCAACGGTGTGCTGTATGAGCCAAGAAGACACAGAGGCACAGCAGTGGGATAGAGATGCCTTTAATGACAGATCACTAGATCACAGATCATTGGCGCTCACGACAGGAAGACCTGTACGCACATGCCTCTCTGCTACTGCTACACCACCATCAGTCATTAAGCCCTTTATTAAAACCAATCTAGAATGGGGAATAGCTGGAAAAACAGACTACAAGTTATTTTATTCATCAAGAATGAAACTCCCTGAACATCTGGAATGGCATATTAATTCCAGCTCTACGCTGTTTCTCTTCAACTAAAACTTAAAACGTTTGGAGGGTCACATTTAAGGTCAGCGTTCCATATGGGACAGCAGGTAGCCTAGTGGTTAGCGCATTGGACTAGCAACCGCAAGGTTGCAAGATTGAATCCCTGAGCTGACAGGGTAAAAAATCTGTCATTCTACCCCTGAACAAGGCAGTTAACCCACTGTTCTTAGGCTGTCATTGAAAATAATAATTTGTTCTTAACTGGCTTCCCTAGTTAAATCAGAGGAACATAATTTGTTCAATGAAACTTCATGGAACAATTTGCCCCCCTCCTGTTATTTTACTCTCTTCACACTCGGGTCCTCTGTCTCCCACAGTTCCAGCTTTAGGTAACATTCAGAGCGTTTGAATCACATAGATTACTGTGTCCCGTGGGAAGATTATTCCAATGGACGGCTAGTGGAGCATTTTCGTTGGGCCCCTGTCTACTCGGTTTACCCATGAATTTGGAAAAGCCGAACTTGGAAAAGCTCATGTGCTAACAGGGTAATGTTCAGTGACATGGCTCGGAGCCCTATGGCGTGTGTCATTGTCCGCCCTTTGCTAGCTAGTTATACAAGCAGGGATTTGCTTCTTCTGTGCTCTGAGGAAACAAGGAGAAAATTAGTAGATTGGATAGACCAGGCCTACTTCAAATCACGATGTTCCTGGTGAATTGGGCCTTGGGCAGCTAGTTGTGGTGTTAGATTGCTTGGAGAAACATATGCCAACATTTACTGATCATTACCATCATTTATACAAACTATGTGGCCACAAACATTTTTTTAATGTGCTCCCCAAAAATATACTTCTGACTTACACCGTTTGAATGTGACAACAGTGAAGTATCAGACAGACAGACGATGACATATCAACTTCTTCTCCTTTCAAACATGTTCATTCTTCAATAATGTTTGTGTGGTCTTCATGTCTGTTTTATTTCATTAAGAGATGATCTCAGCTTGTCTGCATTCACTCGTACTTGTCTGGACTTGCTGGTCCACGTCCATCACTGGCATTTGGATTCTTCTCTTCCTTCTCTAATTCTAATCAAAAGAGTTGAGGAATGTGCTTGACAGGCACAGCCCACCCCTCTCCTTGAAACACACATGCACGCATGCAGCAATGCACACACACACACACACACACACACACACACACACACACACACACACACACACACACACACACACACACACACACACACACACACACACACACACACACACACACACACACACACACACACACACACACACACACACACACACACACACACACACACACACACAATCCTGATCACAGCATCAGCATCCCAGACGGCTTATCATGGGGAACTAATTCAATATCCCTGTGCCTGTTTTAAATGTCATTGGCTGAGCTCATCTGGAGTGACATGTTTTTCATGGTCCTAATAAAGGAGCTGTATTAGGCTCGGAACGGGGGGGGGGCTTCTCTGACCAACGTTCTTGATGTCTGCAGGAAATCTAAAGGTCCTCATGAGGAAATGAATAAAGTCAGGATTTGAGGAGATCTGCCGATGCCAATGAGTTTCACATGAACTCCCTCGAGTCAATAAAGGCTTGGTGAATCCTCCTCTGACTGACTGAGAAACGTAAGCTACACAAAAAGTTGTTTTTCTCTAGACGCTGCCAAGCCTGCCATGTCAGTCACAGAAACACATGCCTCTGATGCCATTCACTGGGTTGAAGTGGATTTCCAAGGTCAGCACTGAGCTCTGGTTGATGTGATGAGCCTGTGATTGGGCTTTCATATGATATTGATTGTTTTGACACTGTTGTCAATATACTATCTCAATGAGTTTTCTGTCTATCTTCCCTCTTATTTTTCTATGAACTCATCACGTCATGTGTAGATCTGAACACAATGGGGAGAACGATGGAAAAAGGAACTAGTTAAACAGACCACCATAGCTTTTAATTGACAAAGTTGCTATACTCTTCTACCTGTGCTTTTTTCCATGCTCCTCTATTATACTGATGATGTCAGCATGGGGATGGGATGGTAGGGGGTAGTGAAGACTGGACTAGTGGGGGTACAGAACATTCAGTCACCCCGTTGTGCCAGATAATGACTTCCCTATTGAGCGTGACCCTGGTGACCTCTGAGATCCCCCTTCCCCCTGCCCCCCCAGGCATCCCCGCCTGATTTGGCATTTTGTCCACACAAAGTTCCCAACCTCAGTCCCATGCCTCTCCACCCCTCCGTAGCCTCCTACCCAGCCTCCCCTGGGCAGTTGCCCTCTCCTGGTCACTTGGCCCTGGGCATGGAGCTGACAGGGAGCTCCATGGAGCTTTGAGCTAGCCTCATATTCTGGGTTAGAGGGTCACTCTGAAGGGAGACAGAGAAACAGTGCTCTAAATGTGAAAGGTTGGCTGGGTCTCCATGTGGCAGGGGAGATGGATGTGTAACCTGCTGGTGGGAGGGAGGCCGTTCAGAGACTACAGTAGAGATCCTTAAAATGTTTCCTCACCCTGTCTCTGTTACCAAGGACACGTTGTAATCTGTATCGACAGTCCTGTCCAGGCAACACGCTTCACCATCTACCTGTAGATTTGCCTTAGTGAGAAGGTAGTCCACACAGACATCATACAGAATATACAATATCGGAACAGTAAAGACAAAACATAAAACTCTGGAGTATAGGCTGATTACAGTGGGAATATACCATTTACAGAGGGATTATATCTAAATAAGCATAGGGAGGGATACTGCCATGGTGATTATATACAGTGTCTATACTGCCCTGGTGAGGAAATACAGTGTATATCCTGCCGTGGTGAATATTTACAGTATCTATGAATATATACAGTGTCTATACTGCCGTGGTGAATATATACAGTATCTATGAATATATACAGTGTCTATACTGCCGTGGTGAATATTTACAGTATCTATGAATATATACAGTGTCGATACTGCCGTGGTGAATATATACAGTATCTATACTGCCGTGGTGATTATATACAGTGTCTATACTGCCGTGGTGGTTATATACAGTGTCTACACTGCCGTGGTGATTATATAGTGTCTATACTGCCGTGGTGATTATATAGTGTCTTATACTGCCGTGGTGATTATATAGTGTCTGTACTGCCGTGTTAAATATATACAGTGTCTATACTGCCGTGGTGGTTATATACAGTGTCTACACTGCCGTGGTGATTATATAGTGTCTATACTGCCGTGGTGATTATATAGTGTCTTATACTGCCGTGGTGATTATATAGTGTCTGTACTGCCGTGTTAAATTTATACAGTGTCTATACTGCCGTGGTGATTTTATACAGTGTCTATACTGCCGTGGTGAATATATACAGTGTCTATATGGTGTTGTGTGGAGCAACCCTCAGCTCGGCTTTCTCTGCTGTTAATGTCACTATTTTTATCATCATTATCCTGTTTTTCTAACAGACTATCTCTCTCTCCCTCCATCTCTCTCTCCCTCCCTCCATCTCTCTCTCCCTCCCTCTGCAGGGTTCCTGAAGCCCCAGTGCTCGCTGGCTCCGCCTCCCCAGCGTGGACGCTCGGGGGAGGCCTGCTCCTGTTTCACCGGCATGTGTCACCTCCACCAGCGCCGGATATCTACAGGTAACACTCAACGCCATCTCCACATCCCATCGCCATCTGCCCCGTCATGGCAGACTCAGCACCTGGGAAGACACCTGTATGAAATAAGTATGAGCTAAAATTTGCCAGTGGATAGAAAGAGTATACAGTTATAGTATACTCTACAGTATACTGCATTATACAGTACATTTGATCCACTGTATAACAATTTGAATTTGATGATATGGACCTATAAAAATGGCTTTGATATGCTAATACAACCCCAGGTAGTAGGAGCATTTACAGTAACTCATTTTACTGTCTGAACATGTCATGCCAAAGTAGTATATCCACAAAGCAAGAAGCTGCTTGTTCCTTACCACAGCTACAAGCACACACACAGCCTGGGGTAAAGAGCTGTCAGAGCCGTAAGGCTTCTTCCTCGGCAGCGATGGCTCAGTCAGTCAGCCTGATTAATGTAGTCTCTGCATGTGGAGGCCCGGTGATTGACATTTTAACAGGGGTGCTATGAAACAGGCCTCTGTTCTCATCACCTCTGTTTTCCCTGCTAGGGCAGCTGGGTCAGGTGATGTCAGCATAGCAGTGCATTCTGAACCTGACCCTCTGGTATGTGGGGATTGAGGGACAGTACTGTGCTGTTGTTGTGTTGTTGCTGTACGTGTGCCTGCCCTGCTGGTGGCTTCGTTGGCTGGGGGTGCAGGGCCTCTTGCAGAGTCACTTGTCGTGACTGAGTGGCTTGTTGTAACTTAACACCAATTTCATGTGAGGGGAACACGCCTTGGACAAAGGCGACGAAACCAGAACAACCAAACAGTGGCACCTTGGATTAATTTACAGGAGAGTGGTAGATTGTGTGATTTTAGTCCGTATGGAACCTCACAGACAAAGCCCTGTGTTAGCTTCACACATTGTAGTCCTTAACACATACCCTGTACACATACCCTGTACACATACCCTTAATACATACCCTAATACATACCCTTAACACATACCCTGTACACATACCCTGTACACATACCCTTAATACATACCCTTAATACATACCCTTAACACATACCCTGTACACATACCCTGTACACATACCCTGTACACATACCCTAATACATACCCTTAATACATACCCTAATACATACCCTTAATACATACCCTAATACATACCCTTAACACATACCCTGTACACATACCCTGTACACATACCCTTAATACATACCCTTAATACATACCCTTAACACATACCCTGTACACATACCCTGTACACATACCCTGTACACATACCCTTAATACATACCCTAATACATACCCTTAACACATACCCTGTACACATACCCTGTACACATACCCTTAATACATACCCTAATACATACCCTTAACACATACCCTGTACACATACCCTGTACACATACCCTTAATACATACCCTAATACATACCCTTAACACATACCCTGTACACATACCCTGTACACATACCCTGTACACATACCCTGTACACATACCCTTAATACATACCCTAATACATACCCTTAACACATACCCTGTACACATACCCTGTACACATACCCTGTACACATACCCTGTACACATACCCTGTACACATACCCTTAATACATACCCTTAATACATACCCTTAACACATACCCTGTACACATACCCTGTACACATACCCTGTACACATACCCTGTACACATACCCTGTACACATACCCTGTACACATACCCTTAATACATACCCTTAATACATACCCTTAACACATACCCTGTACACATACCCTGTACACATACCCTTAATACATACCCTAATACATACCCTTAACACATACCCTGTACACATACCCTGTACACATACCCTTAACACAGGTTGAAAATGGCAGATTTGGGCAGTAATAAATGCCTAAATTGAAAGGTAATGGCTGTACAGTAACATGCTATATATGACGTGGTTCTTCTGTAGCTCAGTTGGTAGAGCATGGCGCTTGTAACGCCAGGGTAGTGGGTTCGATCCCGGGACCACCCATACGTAGAATGTATGCACACATGACTGTAAGTCGCTTTAGATAAAAGCGTCTGCTAAATGGCATATATTATTATTTTATATGACGTCAGAGCTCTGACTCCATTCAGATCTTGAGCACCCTGCACGACTAGACGTTGCCCCCATCTCTCCCGCTAGTTGGGCAAATTTTGCAAATGTTTTGTTGTCTGAGTGAGGGAAATGCTGTAAATTAAGAGGACTCTACGTATTTAGAAGAAGGAGACGTTGAGGATGATAATAAATACTGCTTTGATGTCAGACAAGCAAACCAAACACCTGTGAGTCCAAATGTGGACTTGACATTTCCATATCATAAAATACTGTAATATACAGTGTCAACGTGTATGACCACTATGTTTGATGTACAGTTACAAGATTAAATCATACCCGGGGTTGTTCTGAACACAATGACTGTTTGTTTTCAAGTCATGCTCACCTGACCCAGATTGTGATTTATAAAAGTCCGCTTTTTGATTGTGTTAAGAACAAAAGTAATTGTGTTATGGCGGGGATGCAGGGTTGTGTTCCGAACAAAACAACTACAAGTGTGCTTGCTCTAGTTCCTCAACGGCACAGCTAGGAAAGCTATTTTGTTTTTTGAAGAATCTTCTTTGAGTCATAAAAGTGCATTGAAATGACTCAGGAACTGTGCACACTTTCGTGAATGCACCAATTTGTAAGTCGCTCTGGATAAGAGCGTCTGCTAAATGACTTAAATGTAATGTAAATGAAGAGGTGCATGACCACTTGGAGACACCAGTTAGTCCTCTCACTCAAACCCTTGTCATTGTGTTCTCTTATGATGCACCTACCCCACATTCTCCAGGAATACTCTTTATCATGTTACTGAATGTATCCAGAGTATGTTCAGATTTCGTTAGAAACAAATGCTGCGAAAGTAGTGTGAATATAAAATGAACATCACACCAACAGTGTATTGTCTTGTGAACTGTTGTCTCCTCACCTTTGGTCTAATCATTTCCCCATAATCTCCAAACGGTTCCCGTTCAATTGCTACCATGGTTATGCATATGGTTTTCATATTTATTCTGTAAGAAACATTTCAACTTAGCCCTATCCATATAAGCTAATTCCCATAAGTGTAAATGGTTAAAAGGTTGTTTGGAGTTGAGTTGTCATTGACCTAGATCACCATGCACTCACAACTATCAGTACAGAACATGTGAATGAAATGGGCAGCGTGTATTTAATGGGTCTAACAATAGAACAATATTGACAAAAGCAACTATAGAAAAGCTTTCGACAGGCAGAACAAGAACCCACTACCCTCTCTGTCTCTCTCTCAACCACAAATACTTATTCATGGGCATGTCTCAGCAAGACCGGTGAGGTGCAGACACAGTTTGTTTTTCCGCTCTCTTCTCTGTCTCGTCCATAGATGTGTGTGTTACTGGGCTGGTGTGATTGATTGGTACATTTTTGACTGTCACAGCCCTTGGTGAGGGTGGGGACGTTTCCTGAGCAATTAGAATAGTCGGGATACTTCTCTAGCACACCAACTATAATGGTAACTGTTACTGTATAGAAATGTGCTTTTTTTTTAGTTATTTCAAGGCATGGTTGACTTACAAGGAATGAGAGGAGAATGTGTGAGACTGAGTCAGATTGTCTTTTCTTGTCTTTTAAGTGTTTTGATATTTCACAATGTTCAGTGGTGTGGTAAATGTTCCGTGGCCTAGCTGCTCAGAGCAGAGTAGCAATGTGTTCTTAGAGAGAGAGCGAAAGAGAGAGGCTGAGATAACTGTAAAGGCGTTGTGGTTTGTTAGTCACACAGAGTAGTAGCATAATGTTCAGCCTAGCTGGAGTCTGTCTTTTATAGCCCCGGTCATAATCATGGATCTAATTATGGAATGTGTTGCCGTAAATCTCCCATCGCCACATCCAGCACACACACCCCCGTCCTAACCCGCCCCACATCTGTGTGATTGTCCTCCAATCCCGTCCCTCGGCTGCCCGGCCAAGGCCACAATGACAAGCCTCTGTGGAGAACGTGGGGTGCTGAGCGGCAACGCAGCTGAGGATTCTGGGAAGACTGGTTGCCCTCACCCGGGGAGTCGACTCCAGCGGTGAACTCCCGGCAACACAGTGATGTAGTCCCGCTCTGGTTTTAGTGGTTTCACATTGTTTAGAGTTCTCTAAAACAAACCATTACTGGAAAGAGACCGTGAGAAACATAGTATTCAGGGCTCTTTTCTTTTCCAGAGATCATTTTAAAAGCAATCATTTTGTTGTTTCTTTTTTAAAAGACAAGAGGAAAAAAAAGTTTTTGGGGCAATGTGTGAGAAGTGTACGAGTGGGAGAGAGAGAGATTTAAAACAGGGCTTTTTGAAAGGGCCTGACAATGCAGGCCTTGTGCAGTGATTTGGTCTGTCCTCGCGGAGCTGAGCGGAGGAATGGAAAAGATTATCCACAGGAATGTCTGGGGTGCCCTCAAACGGAGCGGGCCTCGTGACTGGCCAATGGGAGAGAGGCCTGCCGAGCGGAAGGCAAATTTTTTCCTGATGAACTCAGCTGCCTGCTTCACAATTCAGTCTGATTGCCAGCACTGAACTCACATATGGTCCGTGTTTGGAGAGACCAAATGACAGGACAAATTCTGCCTTGAGAAGAAGGAGAGGAGGAGAAGGAGGAGGAGGGCTGTTGGAGGAGATTGCTGGCTCCCCCTTTTTATTTCATTAGAGTGGGTAGTATGGATGTGGTGTTTGGATTCTGGTGCTTTTCAACTGCACCACTACCTCTGTCTGGGTCCCTCCCTTCACTGACTCTCACAGTCCACTCTGCGTTGGAGTGGGGCTGGCCGCCAGGTGTGCGGTTAGAGTTTGATTAATCCCTCTTTATTGACTTCGCTTAAGCAGCAATTACGCCCCAAGCCAAGCCCTATTAGCTCTCGCCACGGTCCGTAGCTGACTTCATTACCCAGCCTCAGAATTATCTCACTGCCTCGTGAATCCTGCCAATTAATTTGGAGCCCATTTAGAATTCTGCAGGACTTGGAAAGAACTTTCCCTGCCTATTGCCTAGAGCTGAGCCAGAGTGAACCGTAAGGAAACATGGAGGAGAGCAGAACACAAATCTGGCTCCTTCCTGATTGTTTGTGCACTGTGTGTGTGTTTGTGCACTGTGTTTGTGTACTATGGATGTGTGTGTGTGTAGTGTTTGTGAGACAGACTCGGCAGAGCTTGAGCAGCACCGGGCCCAGGCATTCGGCTCCAGCGAGAGGCAGCATGTGTTTGTAGACCTTGTGGTCACACAGCGGGTTTGTGGGGAGGGGGGTTCCAGTGGCTCCCGGCTCCCTGCATTTTCTCGGGTGGGGTCCCACAGAGGTGAGGGAGGTTATTAGCCTCAGCATGCTCCACGCTCGCTGATTTCTATTTGGCTGGCTGGAGTCCGTGCACTCCCTGGCCACTTCCTGCCGGGTCAGGAGCCAGAGGGGCCAGAGCGCCAAGCTGACGATTACAGCCACGCTCTGCCTCAGCCTTCGCCCCCTGCGCACACATTCATCACCACAACCACCACAAAGACTGACAGGCTATTTTAATACAGACTTATTATTGGACTATCACAGCACATTTGGCTGCTGATCCCACTGTAAAATAAAAATAGCCTAACAGTTGTTTGTGTCCAGTTAGACCGGTGTGATGTCTCAGTATGCTGAGTGTTTGGTCTGGGGCCTGTCACTTCCAGGATAAACTCTGCCAAAAGTCTGAGCTAATTGGATGTTGAGATTCATATAGTACTCACCAGATACTGGCTAATGCATTGGCTTTAGGCCTAACATATACAGCCTTCACACTGTTCGCAAATTCCAATCAGTTGGACTTTTTCGAGATGAAACAGGGGATGCATGGAGATGTCCAAACCATATGACATCATTGCAGTGAGTTTGTAATCCCTGTTTCGTAGCTCTGTAGAACTAGAGAGCGATCACTTTATTGGTCAATTGCACACAAATTCAAACTGAAATTTGACTTTCTTTTTTAACCCAATTCCTCCGTTTTTTTGAGAGGTGCAGGGGGCTCGGACCCGGAAATCGTACTGACAACCTGCCGGTTTCTGGCCCGCCTCTCTAACCGCCAGGCTACCTGCCGCCCCACAGTATGTAAACATGGGAAGATTGGGAACAATGTCACAGGCCCTAAATCCTGCCTGATGAATTCCGGTCTCTCTTGTTCTGAATCGTAGAGCTTATTGTGGAGCAATCCGCCAGCTGATTGGAAGCAGCTCAGTTTCAGTCCACAATCCAGAAATCTCTGCCTTGTTCTCATGATATAGGAGGAGAGGTGCAGAAAACACAAAGCAACTTCTGATGTAAAGATGTTTTTTATTTAAAGCAATAGTGGGAATGTGAAGTTATGTGTGTGGGTTTTCAATGCCTGTGGGATTGTATCCACTGAGACAGGAGCCTACTTGATCAAGTCTACTGAGTCTCACCTGAATGAATGCATGACTTGAGTTTGCATGTGTACAGGTGTGTGAATAACTTATCTCAGGCTGTGTCTTCAGGGAGTAGAGGAATGGGCAGACATTTCATTCCTTCCCATAGGAAGGGGGCCGTGTTTCAAGTTGTATTAGTTGTATGTACAGGATACACATGGTTACACACTAAGGTTATTCCAGTTTTGTTTTTCTCTTTGTTTTTTATTTATATCAGCTTTACGCTTTTTTACATTTGAAATTCAGTTTAATGTTTACACTGTGCAACGAAATACCCCATGATTCCTTTTAGTTTCAGTTTTAGTTTACTGTAATAACCTTGGTATGCTCCATCCAACTAAATGCTTACTTGCAGGTTCATTCTCAACATGGCTCAGGAGAATATAATCACATTTATTAGCATCGGTATAATACAGGAAAGCACAATTTATAGTAAAATATCACACATGTATCAGAGAAAGGAGGGACTGGGGGCCAAGTGTTTAAATTGTGCAGTATTAGCAATAGTAATAAGAGTACGGTAGCAGTAATTGTGATGTGGGTAGCTTGAATGTATATATGTGTGTGTGTGTGTGTGTGTGTGTGTGTGTGTGTGTGTGTGTGTGTGTGTGTGTGTGTGTGTGTGTGTGTGTGTGTGTGTGTGTGTGTGTGGGTGTGGGTGTGGGTGTGGGTGTGGGTGGGTGGGTGGGTGTGTGCATGAGTGAGTACATGTGTGTTAAGGTGCGGAGAATCAGAGCATCAGTCCGGTCCAAGTTGTCAGCAGTCTGATGGCTTGTAGACAGAAACTGTCTCTGAGCCTGTTGGTATCAAACCTCATGCTCCAATACTGTCTGCCCGGCGCTAAGGGAGAGAACAGCTCATAGGCTGGGGTGTGTGGGGTCCTTGATGATGCTGCAGGACTTCCTCAGGCACCGTTTCAAGTACATATGCTGGATAGGTGGGAACACGGCCCCAGTGATGTACTGGGCTGTCTTCACCACCAGCCAGTGTGCCAGCGGGTTGGACAGGCCAGGGTGCAGCTAGAACGCCAGGGGCTTCACCTTGGCACAGAGTGACGGCAGCCATCCATAACAGGTCAGGAGAAATCACAGTGACTAAGCCTTTGATAACTCTCTGAGCCCATAATCCCTGCATAGAACCATCCCACTGAAATGCTATCTCATTGTTACAGCTCAAACCATAGGAGGGAGAGATGGAGGGAGGGAGGGGAGGATGGAGGGGGGGTGGAGGGAGCGGAGGGGAGGATGGAGGGAGGGGAGGATGGAGGGATGGAGGGCTAGCCATAGAGCCACACCATCTCTCTCTCATCATGCCCCCCGGAGAGGCAGAATGTTGTTTTCACTCTAATGATTATCACAGTAAGACTGTTGGGATCAATTCAGAATGCCTCACTAAACACACATTCAATGCAAGAATTAGAGATCAAATGTGAGTATTAAATCGCAGTGTTGTTCACATTTTCCAAATCCGGACAGAATTGACCCGAACCCTGAAGTAAGATGTTCAGTGTAGCTGCATCTGAAAAACACCCTTTTTTCTGTCACCCATTAAACAGAAATAAGCAAGTTCTCATTCTTGCGGCCCCATGTTGCTTAATACAGTACAGTATGTTAACCACAGCAGGGGCACTCTGAGTACGCCTCTGAAATATATGGGTAAACTAATGAACGCCATGAATATAAATGAATATGTACATCTTAACCCAGATATCTGAGCCGTGCTCAGTGCAAGCTGCTCTCTCCCCAGTGTGGTGTGACTTGCTCTCATCATCCCTGATAAAGATATTAAAGGAAGAAAGGCTGTTCTGACTGTCACTCCAGCTCTCTCTGTTGACTCTAGAGGTTTGACAGTGAATGCCATGTGTTTATTAGCGGGGGGGGGGGGTGGACTTAGTGTTGTGGTGGGGGCATCAGACCGCCATCTGCCTCTCATTAGCACTGATAAACATGAGAGGACGATGGGAGCGATGGTAAAGTGTGTCTCTGTCACATTCTAGAAGACTCTTCCCCTCAGCCTAACATGCTAGCTCAAGATGTACTGTACGGCCCTAAACAAACATACTGTTGCTGGGAAGGAAATGCATGCCATAGTGCCAGAAAAGGATCATGTATTGGCCAAGGGAGCCGATGAGGACGAGAAGTCATCAAAGGAAAAGCAATCATATTTAGCCTCTATGAAAACAAACTGTAGAGGACATTTTCGCTTTGACTGACGAACTGGTTTCTGGGGACAATGGTTAAAGGGGACATTCAATATAGTTTTGGTTATGATTTATAGCAATGTCATCTGTTAGGGTCCTTTGTTTTTCCTCATTCTGCTTATATAACTGGACTGACTGGAATTCAAAGTGCTTGCACCGGCCATCTGGAGCTAACAATAGAGGGGTCACACATTTTGGACAAGGCCAAAGGAAAAAGCCCATTCACATGGTTTATTTATCGATTTGTATTTTCTTCCGGACCTATGCTCCCTCTATGCTCCCTCTCTGCTCCCTCTCTGCTCCCTATGCTCCCTCTCTGCTCCCTCTATGCTCCCTCTCTGCTCCCTATGCTCCCTCTCTGCTCCCTCTCTGCTCCCTCTCTGCTCCCTATGCTCCCTCTCTGCTCCCTCTCTGCTCCCTCTCTGCTCCCTATGCTCCCTCTCTGCTCCCTCTATGCTCCCTCTCTGCTCCCTCTTTGTGCTGGAATCACAGCAGTCCTGCCTAGAGGTGCTTTCTTAAACAACAACAACAAAAGAATGTGCAAACCTTTGGCTGGGGGTCTCTGTAATGTTATGGGGCCTCGGAGTGTAGTTTGGAGCGGACCGTTGGTTGAAGTCACTTGGGTCCAATATGGAGACTGCCTTGCCAGCGATAACAAAATGCTCTGTATCAGATACCCTTTTCCTTCTCGTTCTCTCAGTTTCATAATCACACTGTTGACTGCTAGAACTCTTCTCTCTTTGAGAATCAGCCAAATAGGAAACAAGGAGATTGCTTTATTAAGTTGTTGAACGTAGCCAGTGGAAACTCAATTATATTATTCTGTCAAGCTTTCCACGGGGCTTCCATACTGCAGACTGAGGATGCAGATTCCTGTATGTTCCTGCTGAATGTTCCTGCTGAATGTTCCTGTTGAATGGTCGTGCTGAATGTTCCTGCTGAATGGTCCTGCTGAATGTTCCTGCTGAATGTTCCTGCTGAATGTTCCTGCTGAATGTTCCTGCTGAATGTTCCTGCTGAATGTTCCTGTTGAATGTTCCTGCTGAATGTTCCTGCTGAATGTTCCTGCTGAATGGTCGTGCTGAATGTTCCCGCTGAATGTTCCTGCTGAATGTTCCTGCTGAATGTTCCTGCTGAATGGTCGTGCTGAATGTTCCTGCTGAATGGTCGTGCTGAATGTTCCTGCTGAATGTTCCTGCTGAATGTTCCTGCTGAATGTTCCTGCTGAATGTTCCTGCTGAATGTTCCTGTTGAATGTTCCTGCTGAATGTTCCTGCTGAATGTTCCTGTTGAATGGTCGTGCTGAATGGTCCCGCTGAATGTTCCTGCTGAATGTTCCTGCTGAATGTTCCTGCTGAATGTTCCTGCTGAATGTTCCTGTTGAATGTTCCTGTTGAATGTTCCTGCTGAATGTTCCTGCTGAATGTTCCTGCTGAATGTTCCTGCTGAATGTTCCTGTTGAATGTTCCTGCTGAATGTTCCTGCTCAATGTTCCTGCTGAATGGTCGTGCTGAATGTTCCCGCTGAATGTTCCTGCTGAATGTTCCTGCTGAATGTTCCTGCTGAATGGTCGGGCTGAATGTTCCTGCTGAATGGTCGTGCTGAATGTTCCTGCTGAATGTTCCTGCTGAATGTTCCTGCTGAATGTTCCTGCTGAATGTTCCTGCTGAATGTTCCTGTTGAATGTTCCTGCTGAATGTTCCTGCTCAATGTTCCTGCTGAATGTTCCTGCTGAATGGTCGTGCTGAATGTTCCCGCTGAATGTTCCTGCTGAATGTTCCTGCTGAATGGTCGTGCTGAATGTTCCTGCTGAATGGTCGTGCTGAATGTTCCCGCTGAATGTTCCTGCTGAATGTTCCTGCTGAATGTTCCTGCTGAATGTCCCTGCTGAATGGTCGTGCTGAATGTTCCTGCTGAATGTTCCTGCTGAATGGTCCGTGTGTCCCTCTTGATCTGTGTCAATCTTGTTCTTGTTTGTTCACTGAACTGTGTGTAAGTCAGAGGTGGGTTGGGGAGCTCAGGTGTCCTTTAGAGGGGGACAGGGAGCTTGTTCCTGTTTGTGCCTCTCCCTGTTTTCACTGTATGGTCAGTTGCTTCTGTCGTCTCAGCACTGGGACCCGCCGATCATCCCACTCTTGCTCCCTGGAGGAGGAGCAGGGGGAGAGGGAGGGGAGGGGGGAGAGAGCAGGTGGGGAGAAAGGGGGAGGTAGGCGGGAGCTGTCGGTATTTTGATGCTAAAGCGATCGGACACACTTGGCATTATAGCTGGCTCTGCAGTGGGGGAGGGGGGAGGCAGCCATGGCGAGCGCTTGATCCGAATGTCACCGAAGCCGATCTCATGAAGTGGAAGGTCAGCGCTGGAGCCCTTGCCACGCTGGTCGCACCCACCTTAGCACAGCACAGCCCCACCCCTCGCCTTGGCCCCTCGCCTTCAAAGGAGAGCTGGGGAGCTGGGCTGGAGGGAAGGAGGGATGGGAGGGGGTTTGGGCCAAAGCGCTGAACCTCTCAATGTCACATGTCTCTCCCGCCCAGCAACAGGCCCACCCGAGTGTGCTAATGTAGCCAGGACGGTGCATGCTGGGATGGTGAGGGAGCCCGGGGAAGACGTGTTGGCAGCTCCCATGTGCTCCTCCTCTGAGAGTGGTAATGCAACGGCTAATGGAAATGTCTTGTTGGGACACAGCGCTGGTCTGGAAACAGCTGCTGGTATTCTAGGTAAAGAGCAGTGTGGCCGCATCCAAAATGTAGTTCTGATGTCTGGGACAGAGACAGGGACAGCGATTCTTAGAAACGGCATACTTGGTGACATACTCAGCCACCACGTCTCTGACAGCCTCCCGGACTCAATCTGAAGTGTCCAGAGCAACTTCTGTTAGTTCATCTGGGTGACCCAAATCCCGCCATCATCATCCCCTTCCCCACCCCACCAAGCACCCTGTCTTGCTCCACCCTGGTCCACTCAGAGCTGGGGGACAGAGGGGAACTGTTGCAGAAAGCTGATCTTTAGTGCAATGCGCTCAGCTGAGTCAGTCAATATGTCTGTGGGTCTGGACGGGGGAAAGGGGGAGCAGAGCCCTGTGTGTGTGACATAGTGAAACAAACCCCACAGGGGCATCATGTCCACAAGACCATTACAGCCGCTGACATTGAGCTAATTGACTGCAGTGGTCATGCAATGAAGGGAGCATGAATCTAAAAGGGATGGCGAGGGAGAGAGGGAGGGATATGCCTGGGGAGGACAAAGGAAAGTCAAACTATATTTGGCTCATTTTGTTGGTTGGTATTTGACCAATTTGATCACATTTCTTGGTTGACAAATGTCAGCTATAAGGGTCTGTATCGGCTTGATGATAAGAGTGTGCTAGGGAGATTCAATGCAGTGTCTAGAGAGAGACTAAAAGAACAGTCCCCTCAGTCTCTCTATCTCTCTTATTTCTTTCCTTCACTGGGTGTGACTCATTCTCACCTGACTACCATGTTTTTCCCTCTGGGTATTTGAAAAGAAGGTTCGCCCAGGAAAGGGTTAAGTGTCTACCCTTTTTTCCCCTCTGGGTATTTGAAAAGAAGGTTCGCCCAGGAAAGGGTTAAGTGTCTACCCTGTTTCCCCTCTGGGTATTTGAGGAGAAGGTTCACTCAGGAAAGGGTTAAGTGTCTACCCTGTTTTCCCCTCTGGGTATTTGAGGAGAAGGTTCACTCAGGAAAGGGTTAAGTGTCTACCCTGTTTTCCCCTCTGGGTATTTGAGGAGAAGGTTCGCCCAGGAAAGGGTTAAGTGTCTACCCTGTTTTCCCCTCTGGGTATTTGAAAAGAAGGTTCGCCCAGGAAAGGGTTAAGTGTCTACCCTGTTTTTTCCCCTCTGGGTATTTGAGGAGAAGGTTCGCCCAGGAAAGGGTTAAGTGTCTACCCTGTTTTCCCCTCTGGGTATTTGAGGAGAAGGTTCGCCCAGGAAAGGGTTAAGTGTCTACCCTGTTTTCCCCTCTGGGTATTTGAAAAGAAGGTTCGCCCAGGAAAGGGTTAAGTGTCTACCCTGTTTTCCCCTCTGGGTATTTGAGGAGAAGGTTCGCCCAGGAAAGGGTTAAGTGTCTACCCTGTTTTCCCCTCTGGGTATTTGAGGAGAAGGTTAGCCCAGGAAAGGGTTAAGTGTCTACCCTGTTTTCCCCTCTGGGTATTTGAGGAGAAGGTTCGCCCAGAAAATGATTTTAAGTGTCTACCCTGTTTTCCCCTCTGGGTATTTGAGGAGAAGGTTCGCCCAGAAAATGATTTTAAGTGTCTACCCTGTTTTCCCCTCTGGGCATTTGAAAAGAAGGTTTGCCCAGGAAAGGGTTGAGTGTCTACCCTCTTTTCCCCTCTAGGTATTTGAAAAGAAGGTTTGCCCAGGAAAGGACTTTAAGTGTCTACCCTGTTTTCCCCTCTGGGTATTTGAAAAGAAGGTTTGCCCAGGAAAGGGTTGAGTGTCTACCCTCTTTTCCCCTCTAGGTATTTGAAAAGAAGGTTTGCCCAGGAAAGGACTTTAAGTGTCTACCCTGTTTTCCCCTCTGGGTATTTGAAAAGAAGGTTTGCCCAGGAAAGGGTTGAGTGTCTACCCTCTTTTCCCCTCTAGGTATTTGAAAAGAAGGTTTGCCCAGGAAAGGACTTTAAGTGTCTACCCTGTTTTCCCCTCTGGGTATTTGAGGAGAAGGTTCGCCCAGAAAATGATTTTAAGTGTCTACCCTGTTTTCCCCTCTGGGCATTTGAAAAGAAGGTTTGCCCAGGAAAGGACTTTAAGTGTCTACCCTGTTTTCCCCTCTGGGTATTTGAAAAGAAGGTTTGCCCAGGAAAGGGTTGAGTGTCTACCCTCTTTTCCCCTCTAGGTATTTGAAAAGAAGGTTTGCCCAGGAAAGGACTTTAAGTGTCTACCCTGTTTTCCCCTCTGGGTATTTGAAAAGAAGGTTTGCCCAGGAAAGGGTTTTAAGTGTCTACGTGACTTTGTTGCAGAGTACTGCACTCATCTAGATGGTTATGAAACCAAGCCGTTTGCCTGCCTCAGAACATTTTGTCCCTGTCTGTTAATGCTTGTCAAGGAAAGATGTCCGATCACAGGCTAAACAAAGGGATTTTAGAAGAAGGGCTTAGTGGGCTAAAGAATAGCCTACATAATGCCTTCTCAGTTGGTGTATATTGCATTCAATGTCTCTCTCTCTCTCTCTCTCTCTCTCTCTCTCTCTCTCTCTCTCTCTCTCTCTCTCTCTCTCTCTCTCTCTCTCTCTCTCTCTCTCTCTCTCTCTCTCTCTCTCTCTCTCTCTGTGTGTGCACGTGTGTGTGTGTGTGTGTGTGTGTGTGTGTGTGTGTGTGTGTGTGTGTGTGTGTGTGTGTGTGTGTGTGTGTGTGTGTGTGTGTGTGTGTGTGTGTGTGTGTGTGTGTGTGTGTGTGTGTGTGTGTGTGTGTGTGTGTGTGTGTGTGTGTGTGTGTGTGTGTGTGTGTGTGTGTGTGTGTGTGTGTGTGTGTGTGTGTGTGTGTGTGTGTGTGTGTGTGTGTGGCTGTGTGGCTGTGTGTGTGTGGCTGTGTGGCTGTGTGGACTGCATTGATTCCCTCCAACTCAATCAGAGAGTGGACAACTGTCATTCCAGCTGTGCTTGACAGCGCTTTGGAATTAGGGCTTTGTGTGTGTATCCCAGCCCAGTGATTACAAAGAGGCTGAGCTGCATTGAGCTCTGTCCTGGAAACCACATTTGTTTTTGCACTTTTTCTCTATGTGCTTGATTATTCATTCTCCTCTCTGTCTCAGATGTAAAGTATTCCTGTGGCCTGTTATTTTGAAGAATCCCTGTGTCAGAAATAGGGGGCGCGGCAGCTGCCTGTTACGCACGCTGATAATGAGCATCCATTAGTGTTTATTTAACACCTCCTCACCATCTGTTCCTGAGTATTGGGATATGCAGAGAGGACACGTGTGTTTTGGGCCTGATAATTACACATCAACAGCAAACAGTCGGCGCTTTTTACCCGACAACGCCGCTCTCCCAGCTCCGTTATTCAAACTCAGACGTACGCATCCGATACCGCGGCATGAGAAACACCCGTCTATCAGCCAACACACACACTGGGACTAGGGTCTCATCAACTACCAGCCAGTGGATCTGAGGACAGCGGGGGAGGCAAGTAGACATTAGCGTTAACGCTGAGTGTTTTTTCTCTGGACCATCTGGCTCCGATTTCTTTTGGGTTGAAAAGAGCTTTTGATCCTTTTAGGAAGTAATGATCCCACGACAAGTCATATCAGAGACGGTACATTGGTACGTATCGCGCCATGAACAGGTGTCAGGACCATTGTCTGTTTCCCCACCTGTTCACCTTTACAGGGCCTACAGCCCTGTCCCTCTCCCCCCTCCCTCAGCCTGTTGTTGCTATCATCAACTGTTAATATGGACTGGTGTTAGATAGCAGGGTTCCCTTTGTGCCTCTCTCTCTTTCACCAGGAAGACATGCAGGGCCTTCAGCCTTCCTGTTTGTGTGCTGCTGCTGCCTGGAAATCAAGGAAAGGACAGGGAGGTGAGGGAAAATAGACACACACACACACACATACTAGCTCACACGCACACATATATGCACTCTCGTGCAGGCACACACACAAATACACACACACACACATATGAAAACAGACACTTACACACCCAAATCTTTGTCCTATTACCCAGATTGTACTATCTTTTATTTCACTACTATTGGCCAGAGCCCAGACAGTTGATATATCTCATTATTCCATCAGAGAGATAGAGCTCATCAGATCAGAGCCGAACAGACTGCTCTCTCTCCCATTAGATCAAATGTGTCTGCCATGATGCACCGTCGCTCCCCACCACTAAGCCAATAAAGACAGTCTAGACTCCTGATTCACTCTGTTGTTTTGTTTATGGAACGTACACAGATCAGCTCGGGAGTCATTAACCTTTGACCCCTCTGTTTCAATGAATCTTTAATCTTGACTCATTGTGTAACTGATTGCCTGAGTGTGCAGCGAGCTGTCAGCGTTAGGTGATGTAGGCAGATGAAAATACAGTGGAGTGTGTGTGTGTGAGAGAGTTAGTCTTGTCATGATACCCAATGTGTGAGAGAGTTAGTCTTGTCATGATACCCAATGTGTGTGAGAGAGTTAGTCTTGTCATGATACCCAATGTGTGTGAGAGTTAGTCTTGTCATGATACCCAATGTGTGTGAGAGTTAGTCTTGTCATGATACCCAATGTGTGTGAGAGTTAGTCGTAAATGTAAATGATACCCAATGTGTGAGAGAGTTAGTCTTGTCATGATACCCAATGTGTGTGAGAGTTAGTCGTAAATGTAAATGATACCCAATGTGTGAGAGAGTTAGTCTTGTCATGATACCCAATGTGTGTGAGAGTTAGTCGTAAATGTAAATGATACCCAATGTGTGAGAGAGTTAGTCTTGTCATGATACCCAATGTGTGTGAGAGTTAGTCGTAAATGTAAATGATACCCAATGTGTGAGAGAGTTAGTCTTGTCATGATACCCAATGTGTGTGAGAGTTAGTCTTGTCATGATACCCAATGTGTGTGAGAGTTAGTCTTGTCATGATACCCAATGTGTGTGAGAGTTAGTCTTGTCATGATACCCAATGTGTGTGAGAGTTAGTCTTGTCATGATACCCAATGTGTGTGAGAGTTAGTCTTGTCATGATACCCAATGTGTGTGAGAGAGTTAGTCTTGTCATGATACCCAATGTGTGTGAGAGTTAGTCTTGTCATGATACCCAATGTGTGTGAGAGTTAGTCTTGTCATGATACCCAATGTGTGTGAGAGTTAGTCTTGTCATGATACCCAATGTGTGTGAGAGTTAGTCTTGTCATGATACCCAATGTGTGTGAGAGTTAGTCTTGTCATGATACCCAATGTGTGTGAGAGAGTTAGTCTTGTCATGATACCCAATGTGTGTGAGAGTTAGTCTTGTCACGATACCCAAATTTGGTCTTCGATACCGATAGCAGGTTTAGTAGTACGATACTCTACACTGAAACGATACCACAGCAAAAAATATCAAGCTAAAGTAATAGAAGCACTAGGCTTTATTTAAAAAAACATTAAACAATATGTTGATTACTGGTATAACAACTAAAATATCAAA